>NC_056735.1:925672239-925692239 GCF_019279795.1 Protopterus annectens
TAAAATTTGTGGTTTTCTGGATTATTGAGGCAAATCAGTGAGGACTGACCTCACTATGTAATGACAGGCATTTGAGTTTCAGACTTCATATCCTTCAAAAATTGCATGGCAACACATGCTATTTTATTCTAGCAACTTTCTAAATTTATAACAGCAATATTTAAAATGTGGGCTTTGTTCCCCCATTATTTTTGGCTTTGGCCAGATTTTTTGTGCCAAGAGGTTGAAAGCTATGCCACTGCTCCAGCACTTGCGGCAGAGCTACCTGATGCAGTTGGAGGAGGTACGGCAGGGTTGTGGAGGCAATACCAACAGGCTGGGACCCAGATGTGCTGGGTGTCTTTGCTTCATGTGATGGTGAAACTGCAGACATCTGTAGAGGTAAAGCAGTCCAGTTACCATCAGTTAGTCTACCTCCCCCTGCTAATTGTCATTTGTGTTACAACAGCAATACTTTCTACTAAAAAAGAGACATATAGTGTTGGGGAAAGAAAACGTATAATAGTATCAATTCCATATAATTTTAATATTTCAAAATATAACCACATTGACACATACATATGATAAACTTTGTCATATCCAGTTAAGATGTGAAGTCCTACATGTCTCATAAAATATATCAATCTCAGTGCTATTATACACATTAGACAAACATATATGATATGTGCATTCCAAACATGTCCATTTGAAAAAAAAAAAAAACAAGAAAGTTTAATGTTATTTAATGATTTCAGAATATAGATTTTATATAGTATGTTGTGCTAAAAGCTCAGTGCTGCTGCATTGAAATGAATCCACACACAATTAAGCTGACTTATACCTTGCCTAATGTACTATCAAGAGGTATTGGAGCAGGCATGTATGCTTAATAAATAGGCAAGGAATGCCTACTCAACTGTGTTTTTCTTAAGTTCATATGGACTGATGCCCTGAAATTTGGTAAAACTAAACTTCTGATGTATTATGATCTTGCTTTCATTCATACCTGATCCATATTAACCTGAGCCTTTCTGAGGTGTGCAAATCATTCCTGATGCACTTCTCCATTTTTATGGGCTCAGCAGCTGTCCAGAAAAAAAAAAAAACAGAAAAATAAGAAGTATAATGAAAAAAGTATATTGTCTGTCCAATCCATGATATTGTATTGTCTGTCTGAGTTGTCACAGCACTTATTCAACTCAGGGCTGTCAGAAGTTCTAAATTCTGCCTCACATCAGCTCAGGAGATCCTGCTTGCACCTCTTCATATCACTATAATGGTGGTGACATCATTCATCAGTGTACGGAATGCTACTGGCATTGGAGGCAGCCTTGGCAAAGTCATTGCAAGCCTCAACCTTGTGCTGAGACCCAATATAGTCTTCCTGCAGAAGGATGAGGTTGTAGTTCTTTATGGAAAGTGCCACAAAGATCCTGGACTACTCTTGATACCACCTTTGGGTTTTAAATTGAGTAACACCCTCACTTTCATCTGCCATGTCTTCTGAGGGATACTTTGCCTATGGCAGTGAACTGATGCCCACTTTAGACCCTGCATGTTTCAGCTTATGAGCAACAACAGACAGCACTGCCAAATGCATTTGTGCAAGAGACAGAACAAAATGGTCTGGTAGATAAATTGTGTATGCTTGCTCCAAAACACACTCCAAGTGTGAAATATGGCAGTGGCACTTGGCCATTTGTGATGTTCACTGTATTTACACAAGTTCCAATGTGAAATCCTCAAATGCTTTTTGATGGTGATATCTGATTAACATTTAAAATTATATAGTCTCACCTCTGGCCATGCTCTCTGTTATGGTAGATGGTAATTATACATATAACCTTGTGACACTCTGATATGACACAACATAAAATCTATGATGATTATAATCAGTGCTGCTAAGTGATAAAATGGTATAAATTCAGACATACTGGTTTGATGAGTCTTACAGTATACAAACTTTGACTGATAGCAAAAAAAAAAAGTTCTGTTCAACTATTAATGCCACAGGAGAACTAACATTTTGAACTTGTAAGTTGAGTTGCAACAACTTGAACATGCATCAAGAAGTAATTATGACAAGAACTATGTGTTTTACTTTTTCATGCTGTGTTACTGGATATATAGAAGACACAATGCATTGCTGTAAATCAGTTTGTTGTATACTGTTTTGGAATAGTTGAGTAAAACTTGTAGGGGAAGGTGCCATACATACTTCACATGACATGCTGTCCAACAAACCTAATAATAATATTTGTGCTGTGTGATAGTTTTTCCAAAAGCTTTTGTAAAGATTATACATAAGCAAGCATAACGATGGTCATTGTTATGCTGCTTAACATACCTAACACAGATTATAGTTGATTTATTTTGCAATCATTAAACAGAGTTGTGCTGCAAATTTCATTTTTCTAATTTCAGTTGTGCTTCATGTTAAATTCATAATAAAAAAAGTTATTCTGACCACACAATAAAATTATCTGTAACCTGTATAGAAACTTGCATTACCTGTGCTGTTTCTCCAAACCTACTGTATTAACACCTTGAGCCACAGAAAAAAGCACCAGACAGGTGCATTTTCTTCACTTAGTATTGTCCAGAGTGCTGACAGAAGTGTAATGTCACCAGTCTCATTTGAATTATTTACAGAAGCCATATTTTTAACTTCAGATGTGAACTGTCGATCACATCAAGTGACTGCTGACAGTTAACAACAAGCAATAATGAGCATCACACAAAGATAGAAGCAAAAAAAAAAAAAAAAAAAAAAAACAAAGAAGTATCTAGAAATGAATCTAGACCCAGTGGCATTAGCCAGATACATTCAATCATTCAACAGTGTTTGCTACATGACGACTTGCATTTCTGTTGCATTTCATCATGCCTTCCTTTGATTACACTTTTTGAAGAAGAGGCCACACAAAGGATTGCATATGTCCTTTTTGTACACATCATATACAAGTCAGAAATACATCTTTTCAAAGGAAAAGAATGCTGTCATGATTACTACTTTGGACATATTACAAACATACTATATTTCCATATTAATTGTGTTACTAATTCTATTTACTCACACCTTAGTGAATGTCACATTTGTTACATCATGCATATAAAATGTGTTATTATTAATAGCAATAGTTCATGTTCCAACAAGAAAACATTTGTATAACTATGAGGAGTACATTCAAAATATCAAAAGCTGGAATCAACCATGCATTATTGTTGCTGTTACTTACTTGTTAAGAGTATTAACACACTGAGCCAGAGACACTTACATAGCAGGTGTTTTTAACAATCAGCACTAAGTATTGTTTAAATTATTCATATGCAAGTGTACTTTAAATTAACTGTGATCATTGTTATGCATAGCACAATTCATGCAGAGTAAAGTTAAGTTATTTAGAATTCATTACACAGAGGTGTGCTGCAAATTTCTTGAGACAACTTGACATTTGCACATCATGCTCAATCTCTAATAAAAATCTGTGATAATTATTATTCTGCCCCCTCCATAAAATTATCTGTTATCTGGATTTTAATCCTTCATTTCCTCTGTTATTACTTAGATCCTAATGCATTAGAACTTATCTGGATTTTAATCCTTCATTTCCTCTGTTATTACTTAGATCCTAATGCATTAGAACACTGAACAGAGAAAATTCCACATCAGGTGTATGTTCTTTAGTCAGTACTGTCCAGAGTGCTGATGGAGCAGTGATGTCACTCTCATTTGAGTTTCTGATGGAATGTCAAATTACATTGTTGAGGTTTTTTTACCTTTGTGAGGTGATCTGCCATTCACGTCTAGTGACTACTCACAGTCACTGACTCATGATGATAAGCTTTGAACAAAGGATGAAGTAAATAAAATAAATATGTAAATAAAGAGATAATTAAATAATAAAGGCATATGTCTTTGTGGGAAAGTTTAAACAAAGAATAAATATTAATAGAACAAGAAAATGCTAATAGGTAAGCCAGTAGAGCTGGTATCCCCCACACCCAGCTGGTTTTACCATATTGCTTAACAATATATTAAAAGCACCATTTCTGTCGTACCTTTTAATAAGTCACACTATCTTCATTTGAATAGCTGTCCCTGGTCACCCCTGAGACATATACTGCATTTGAATCATTTTTTCCCTAAACCTAAGCAGCAACATAGCAAGCAGCAAATCTGTAACCAGTCTGATAAAAACAACCCAAAGCTTAAAAAAAATATCGAAGATTAGATTTTGATTACACTGCTGCTGCTGAATAAACAGATCAGCTCAGAACTTGACTCTTTTCTCTGGGGACTAGCCCCACTTCTCTCACTCATGCTGTGAGCGGCTTTGTCAGGCTCCCTACTCACCCCATATCATTGTATTTATTGCAAAACATATCAGCTGACTCTTCATAACCCATACAAGCCAATATAGCCAACCAATTAAAACCTAATAAACAAGCAATCAATTACAAATAAAAATCAGCCACCTTTTCCCCAGCCTTCTCATATCAACCCACCCCCAATAGGTGCATCACAATATTTTTTTTGTAGTTTTCTACTTCTCATTCCCTCTCTATATGCTTCTATACAACTATTTCACACCTACCAATATGCATATACAGCTACTTTCTTGAATAGGAACTTTAGCCATTCCAAGCCAATTAACTACTTATGAATCATGCCCTACCTACACTCAAAATCTCTTTATCCCCTGCCTACAGATACATCTCACTAAACTGACCATCCATCTTCAGCATGGACAACATTCTACTCAAAAAGCATACATTACTAACCTACACCAAATATAAAACACTACAGTCCGGTGCAAAAAACTACCCAAACTCCTTCTCCATAACTTTAAAAACTCCCATCCTCATCCCAACTCTACCCACTCCCAGATGTAAACCCCAAACCTGGCTCAACAATACTATGACCAAAACAAACCCAACACCCATCCTACACAAACTCACGGAGTAATAACTCCCCTCCTCAACAATCTTCTAAAGCCCAACAAACACCAGTGTCTTCCTTACATCCTACAAATACATAATCTCAATGCACACAGCATCTGCAATAACATTTCTGACTTTCATGCATGGATTGAATTCCACCAACCCCACATCCTAGTTATAAAACAAACCTTGGTTAAGAGCTGAAACTAAAGATGAAGAAAATCATTCTTCCCAGTTACACCATCATTAGGAAAGACTATATTGGTAAACAGGTCAGGAGCATGGCCATCATCTTTCAAACCACCTTACAAATCCATACCCACCTTTAAACTATTCCACAATACAGTAATGAAGAAATACTTATAGCCAAACTATACATAAACAATCCGAAATCCATAATACTTGTAGCTGCCTACATCTCCCCAAAATATGCCAAGGTTACTGAAAATATACTTAGCTATTCAACCTCTACTTTCATTCAAAAAAACATCCTGGTTGGTGACCTTAACAAAGACTGGATTTCTAACAAACCTAATTCTGCTCCCCATAATATTAACCTCTATCATTTCAGTCAGCTGATCAACAACCAACCTGATTTGACAAAATGTCCAAAAACATCCATACTGGACTGAATACTTTAAACCAAAGCTGAAAAAATTAAATTAGCCAGCACCCTCAAAAACTCTGCAAGCAATCATCACCCTACCTATATCAGCAGGGAATACCACAAGCCCTCCAATGCCTATACTTTGACTCTGTGAGAAACTTAATGAATTTTGATAAATCCATATTTAATGCTACACTTAATGTGAATGGAAATCCTTTAAATAGCTGCCTCTAGATGAAGTAGCCTGTCACTTCAATAACTCTTTACTAATCATACTAAAGCAACAAGCCCCACTGAGACATAAAAGAGTGAAAATAAATTCTGCCCCATGGCTAACCTATCAAACTAAACAACTCATGAGAGATAGAGACAAGTTTGTTATCATAAAATAACTAATTCTCATGTACAATCCAGACTATGCATGCAAAAGCTCCAGAAGATTTTGACACAATTTAAACAACCTCCTAAAAATAGGCAGAAAACTCACTTAAACTAACCATAGCTAATAAATCAAGTAATTATTATGGTGACTTACTATTTTCTGTCTCCATCTTCAAAGCATAGAACAAACTCCCAATCCATATCAGGTTTTCAATTATCTGCAACAATTAAACTCACCTAAAATATCAGCTGGCAAATAATAAACTATGCAACTGTACCACACCTACAGTTTGAAGTATACAATCCTAACTCTGCCTGCTATGGATATGATATATGTGTAATAATATGGTATTTTTGAGTTTACTCACACAAAATATCTTAAAAACATGTATTTCCTTAATATGATATGCGTTGTAATTATTGTTTGTTAACAGTTTGTTTTGAAATGCTTTGCAAATAATGTTTGTTGACTGTTGTTTTCTTTTGAATTTCTAAAATGTTTTTCTGTCCTTGTTTTGGAGCTTTTCTTCCAGGTCCTCACTGAAAATGGGTATTTCACTTCCCAGATGTTTTTTTCCCAGTAAACAAAAGTAAATTAATAAGAAAATAAATAAAAAAATAAATTCTCAACTATGTGGTTTTATAACATAAAAATCTGGATGTTAAGGATTCCAAGTTTCCCACAGACATTACCCTCTCTAGGCATTAAAATGAAACACTGAACAGATTAACAGTATAAGACACATAGACATACCGAGATCTATTAATGAGTCAGAGAAAGAGCTGCATGTATACTTAATCTTTGACATTCTAACACTTTACATTTATAGAGCAAAATACCAATTTTCTCAAAGTTTTCCTTTGTAATTTCACAGCAGATGTCTGGGTGAATGTGATATTTGTGCAAGATAACTTAATAAACCATGTTACAGCAGAAACAAATGTACACAATGCAAGAGTGTGCTCTTCCCTTTCTTGTGTGTGCAGTCCTCTCTTTTGATACATTGGTAAAATAATTGCATTATTATCTGCATTTATTTATAACTTTATTGTTTGCATGTTTAAGTTATATGCACTTCATATAACTTATGCACACTTTGCACTCAGAGGTATATTTATCTGTTAAGAATATATTCATAAAGGTTATCTCCTAAATAAGTCAATGTAATCTCAAACTTTTTTGTAAGTCTATTTTCCCTGATGCACCTTCTGTAAGTGTATATCAAACTGGCAGGAGTGTTAAGCACTTAATTAGTCATGTACTACTGCTAATAACTCACACTTGCAAAACATTAGCTAGCACTACCTCTCAATATTTGCTCTTCTACTACTACTAGGGCATGTGTACAGCATCATGTAGATCCTCGCACCATGTTTAACTGCCTAGCACTTTGAGCAGATTGAGAGACTCATGAATGGTACTGAGTTAACACATGATTTTCATACTCATTGTGCCCAGAGAGGTTAATCTGCACTATATAAGCACATCCTAAGCCTAACAAACTTGTGTCATTGCAGAGAAGACTGCATGGATTCACCAACATCAGATATTGCTTTTTGTTTGCTGCCATTGCATTAGTTTTGGTAAACTTTAGTAGCAATCCTATCAATGTACATGATAGTTCTTTACAAGTAATACTTACACAAATATGATGTTTCTCTGAAGATGTGAACAGTTTTAGAATTTATAAAATAGCAATGTGAAATTTACATTTTAGCAAAAATCTGTGTTAAGATTATACAGGCTTGACATAAAAAATGTTATCCCATTAGAAGGTTGTGCCCTTCACATATGTGTTTACAGGGATAACCATTTAAAATGTTGGGACAAAATACAGATTCCCTTTTCTCTGAGGTATGGCAGTCTCAGAATTGGTATATATATATATATATATATATATATATATATATATATATATATATATATATATATATGGGTCTACTTTACATGGTCGACATAAATTTGAAGACCAATTACAACACATATCATATTAAGGAAATACATGTTTTTGAAGATATTTTGTGTGAGTAAACTCAAAAATACCATATTATTACACATGTATCATATCCATAGCAGGCAGAGTTAGGAATGTATACTTCAAACTGTAGGTGTGGTACAGTTGCATAGTTTATCATTTGCCAGCTGAGATATATGTTTGACGATACAGTACAGCTATTCCCCTTGTAAAAAGTAGTTTAAAGTTGAGGAGTGATTTTCGATATTAGCTCTTCTCCTGTGTTTTCAGTATTTCTTTTTTTGGCTTGTCAGCACTCAGCATTTCAAGTACCGACATTTCAATTATGAGCCATATGCTGATGTAGGTTTTGAGAAATGCTTGTTTCATAGGGTGTCATGGATTGCTATTTAGTATTGCCTGCTATTAGAAAACGTTCACTGACTTGTATTACCTACAATTTTGTTCTTCACATGTCCTTAACAAATTGTTAACAGATGTCTGAATATAGAAAGCAAATGTTTTGTTAAAACAATAATTTCATACACTTGACTTATTAATGTTGCTTTATATTCTGGAGTAACATATTCCTTCATCCTTATTCAGGTCTGTCCGTGGGAGGGGGTTGCACTTATGTATTTGATGTGTGCATTAATATAGACCAGTTATGTACATGTTTTTTATGATACCTGCATAAAGGCTTATTTATTTTCTAACAAGTCCATGTTTCTTTTTCTGATGTATATTATTTTTGCTCCAATACATGGATATGACATCAAAAAAATGGACTATGTAAACCTACATACTCAGATGCTGAGAATTAGGTTATAGTGCAGGCCCTTTATCAACATGGCTCATGCCCTTACATAAAGTTGTAGGTGACAAGCTCTTCAGTGACCCCATCTTGTGGTAGGTGGTCACTGATACAAATGCAGTGAGTGACCATGACCATGACTGTGGTCCCATAAGGCATTGGGCCAGTGACAAGATCACAAAGGCCAAAAAAGAGCCAGTGCTATAGCAAGGGAACAGAGGGCTACTGGTGCTGATCCTGCTACTGAATGCAGGCAGTTCATCAGAGTTTCCCAGCGTCATACTGGACATGTGTGCAGGGGTTGTGTGTCTACTGCTGATGCTCCATGTATGCCACTCACATATATTTATATATATATATATATATATATATATATATATATATATATATATATATAGGTTTACTATCATAAATTCGAAAGTAAAAATAAATAATGTCTTTATTTTAGAATTTATGCATCGAAAATGAACATTTTAGAAAAATAGTAAACTCGAAAACAAGGGTGTATTGTCGAAAATGTCACTTGCGACATTTACGGCAATACACAGCACGCCCACCCTTCCCATAATCACCTACCTACCTAACTGAACACACAGTTATGCAGGGGGGCTGCGCCCCCCTGCACCACCCCCTGTGGGGGGCTGTGCCCCCCACACCCCCCCAACTTAACATTCCAACTCCGAGATCGCACTACAGTGAGGAAAGGGATGCATTTCCCTAACCGCACTGTACCGTGATCCCCTCCCATGACCGAAAGTTAGAATTGCGAATGCACAGTTCATTCGCAATGCAAACCTTCGCTCATGTCACCTGCCGTAATATGAAGTATTCGAACATCTGATGTTCGAATACTTCATAGCCGTGCAAATGCACGTCGACATAATGATAGCAAACCATATATATATATATATATATATATATATATATATATATATATATATATATATATATATATATATATATATATATATATATATATATATATATATATATATATATATATATATATATATATATAGACTGCGGTGGTGGTGCTGCGGTAGCGGTGTCGCCTCACAGTTAGATGTTGCCCGTTCGATTCTCAGTTAGAACGTCTTCTATGTGACGACATGCGTGAACGGGCATTCCTTCATTGAAGGTTGTGCGTTAGGCCCGGCAAGCCAGCATGTAAAACTCTACTGCCAATCATTAGCGGACCGGAATTTCCGCTGTGGCAACCCCTAACCGGGAAAAGCCAAAAGACACAAATATATATATATATATATATATATATATAGAGAGAGAGAGAGAGAGAGAGAGAGAGAGAAGAGAGATATATTGCATGAAATCTTACCTGGAATTATAACCAGGGTTCTCTTTCATGTATCATATTCTGCTTAATATCTATCATCCCTCTAGGCACATCTGGTACTGAGGCTCCATGACTATCTTCAAATGGTACGGGCATACCTTTTTTATATCTACTCATCTATATAATACATCTTAAAGTCTACCTTAATAGCATATTTAGTTGTACTAGCATTCATTATTGCATAACTCAAAATTATGTTGTATAAGTCAGTTTTTCTTGTATTTCTCTTTATGTTGTCCTTTATTGCTATAATCGCAGGTCAGCCTGCCATCTGCACTATGGAGTGCCTACCATCTGACATCAGATGATTGGTAGTCTCTAATGGTGATAGCAGTTAAGAAGAGACACAGACTGGGGTTGTAGAGAGTCAGTCTGACACTGAGGTTGTGGCTCCCACATCACTGCCAAGAGATGAGACACAGTCAGTATAACTATGTATACCAATGACGTGCAGCCATCTGAGATAGGACAGGTCATACTTCTCAATGTCTTAGTGCAAGAAATCTGGTCAAAGCCCAACAAAATGGGGAGACAAAGGCTCAAAAACAGGGACATATTTTAAATATTGCTCTTATAAACTTAGAAAGTTGCTAGAGCAAAAGGGTTTGTTTAAACATATATTTCCTGAAGGGTTTGAAATCTGAAAGTCAAATATATGCCATTATTTTGTAACTTCAATTCTCAGATTGTTCCAGTGATTTGCCAGAAACCACAAACTTTATGAAGAATAGACCAAAAGCATGAGCCAAAAATCTGGACATTCTGCAACAATCTGGACAGTTCAGAGGCATTGGACAGTTGAGGGGGACATGGTTTATGAAGGTAGTGGCTTTACCCCAGTTGCAGAGCTGGCAGAGTCTCCTCTTTGCCATTCTGAAGATGAATTACCACACAGGGGTGTCAGTAGAGATGCTCAGAGGAGACATACTTTCTGCCTTCTCCCTGATGTTGGTGTGTTAGTAGGTGCCACGCAATGTATTTGCAGGGCTGTCATGGAGCCACAGGCAAGTTCTACCAGGGCCTCAGAAGAGATAGTCAGAGTACTACATGTTGTGCATTCTAATGTTTGAAATTGTGAGAAACATGTAAGTGACTCCCTGGATAGAATGAATGATACACTGGATAATGCAGTGTCTATAGTGGAACAGCTGCTGGGGGAAGTTCAGCATCCATGTGTCCTGAGAGTTGCTGCATCATCAAGTGTTAGCTGATGTGCCCATGCCAGATCTCACTCCTGTAGTGGCACAAGCACAACTTCCTCTACTCTGTCAGTGTTTGAGGAGTCTACACCCAGGCATGGTAGGCCATGTGGTTGTGGTTGCGGATCTAGTCCTGATAAGAAGTCATCTAGGAAACATCTTTCACATTCAATTAGCACCTCAACTTTTGTCAAGGGCCATGGAATAAGCATTGCAACTCCAGGCAGAGGTAATTCACATAGTTGGGGGGGCGATGCTGGTGAGTTAAATCCTCTACTATACAAGTCTCACACTTTTCCAGGATGCCAGGGCATAGTGCTAACACAAGTGCTTTTTATTGTATTCCTGCAGAGGCACATATGGTACAACTCATCTTAGCCATACCACCTCATACGCATATGTATATAAATCATTACTTTTGAATGATTTACATCTGTTGCTACCAGCATTGGCAATGCATGTTTGGTGTTATTCTGATTTTTCACACACACACATACACACACTTCTTTTGTGACAGACTTGCCCTCCTAAAACTCCCCCACCCACTCTGTGCAAGTGATGATGACTGTGATTTTCACATTTCTTTGTGACTTAGAGTTGCCTAAGTATGATGCGCAGAATGGATAGCTAATGCTTGGATAGTTAGGTGTTTACTTTAATAAAAAGTATTATACTGTTTTGCACTTTTTTTGCCCTCCAGTTCTAACGTGTCTTATGTAGGTTGTATGATATTCATTGTATTTATAGCAGTTTTCTTAGTAATGTAGTCCTAATAGGAATTACTGCTTGCTCAGCATCTTTTGCAAATGATGTTAAGATTGCCTGCATCACTGTCTGGGTGTTTAAGCTGGGCAACTTTTATGCATGATACAGAGTATTGGGCAGACCAGGTATATGTGCCTGATATATACATGTTTCTTAAATTACTCATTTGTATGGCATATTCCTAACTTGTGTCTTGCATATCAAGGTTATAAATTTTATTTTTTAGGGATGTATAAGCACATTTGCTCATGTACGTATGTGGGTGATTGTGAAATTTGTTGTAACATAGTGGGTGCTGTTTTCACATGGGCCTCCTTCGGCTTGATGTACAGGCTGTATAACATGCTGCAAAAAGCCATTTTGTATACATTTTAACAGATTATGATTCATGTGGCATATATCAGTCATGAGTAACTGCTGACATTCCTGTATGGTTGAACAATGTTTTATCTTATTGATGTACAATACTTACATATGATGGCAATCATTTTTATCTTCTCTTTACAGGTCTCCTTATCTTGGTTAATGTTGCTGCTAAAAGCTGTTTCTCACAGGGATGATTTTATATGATGCTCACAGAACACAACCATTATATGGGCAAGCAAGGGCTAATAATTTTGCATGCATCACTGTTACTGTTTGTATGTTCTTACTTTTTTAGGTTTTCACTTAGGTAGTGATTATGTGTACTATCCTCTGCCTCTTTGCCAGGCCCATAGCATATTTTGCATGACTCTATCTGCCAGGATCATTCACAGCTGATGGTTCATCCTCAGACTCCTCATCTGTAGGCCCTGCTGGCCCTTTCTGTGTTGCTGAGAATTATGGTCTTTGGCCTTGTCCCTGTTGCAAGTATTTCCTGAGAATTATTTTGTGCAACATGGCACAGACTATAAATATTTTGACTGAGGTGGCAGAGCACCTCCAGATTTATCTTGATATTAGAACCATGATTTGAGCAAGCTATAATATTTCTATTTGAACATCATTATTACCTTGCTCAGTGGGGTTGTGAGGTTTCTCATGGATATCTTGAGCCAAGGTTCCAGTGCATAACCTGTATCCTCAACTAGATGCCCTTCTGGAAAGTCGCCCCTAGAAAAAGCTATATACAGGTCACAGGTGTGCCATATGTGTGAATTGTGAAAACTGCCACTGTTACCTGCACACACACATAATAAATGATGCCTGGGGCATTAAAGACCACCTCACAGCTGATAGAGTGATATTTTTTCTGTTGCTGTACCTCCTTCCCTGTTTACCAGGTGCAGCTTTTATTTCAATGTATGTGCAGTCTATGGCCCATAGAACTTCAGGGATATTTGCTATAGTGCTAATGTACTGTATGGTGGTAATTCTCTCTCCCCTCTGGGGTATTTAGAAACCAGATATGTTCCCTTACATGTTGCAGAATTGCATTTAAAAATTGGTATAATATCCTTGAGGCTGAGGCCTGTGATGCCCCATGTATGTCCCCTGTGCTTCTCTGAAAAGTGCTTGTAGATAATATAAATAATGGTACACATACCTTGGTTTCCACTGGGATGGGTTCTCCATGATTTCCTCAAGGCTTCAGGTGAGGGTAGCAGTGGTTGACTATTTCCTCCAAGGTATTCCTGTCCATCTTGTAGTGCTCTAATATTTCAGTATCAAGAAGTACACAATATGCCATACATGGACTGAACACTCTTCTTCTTAAAAGCTGAGGTGTGACAGCAGCAGCAGAAGCTTGTATTAAAGCCTGTTGTACATACAGGTTAATGATAGCAGTAGCAACCCCTAACATATTTTTCCAAGTGTGTTCATGGCTGTATTCCAAAATATATAGGAGTTGAGGCCAAAAGGGAGCACAATATATATGTCTGGGTTTTATATGTTCCTGAATTACTCCAAGATGTTGATTAGCTTCATTAGCATGTATTTCACCTACTTATGCCTTCATAAGCATAGGTTCATAAGTTCATAGGTAGGTACTAGGCTATCTGCTCGAAGGCATTTATAAGCCTAGCCAGAATGTATTGGCTTTCGCTGCCCCCTTAGATTAGTTCCCTGTGCTCTGTCCAGCAGAGCCATTGAAGTGATCCCTGGGGTAAACTTTCTGTTTCCCATCCACTCGTCAAGGTTTCTCTTGAAGAGAGTTAGTGAGGAGCACTGCCTAATGTAGATTGGAATCTTGTTCTAGAGCATGGGAAGTCTCTGGGACAGGAATCTATCCCTCCAGCATGTCCTATTTATTGTTGTGGTGAGGTTTAGATCCCTGGAGCATGTGGCTCGAGGGGATATGGTTTTCTTTAGGTGGACCATGTCCATCAGTTCTGGGTTGGACATGGCCTTGTATGTCAGGCAGAGATCACCTCTGAGTAGGTAGTATGCAACCGAGTACAGCTGGAGTTTCTTCAGTCGAGCTGCATAGGGCATCTGCTTGAGGCCAGTGATCCTCTTGGTAAGGTACTTCTCTGGTCTTTCCAGTTGTTGCAGAGGTCTTGTAAGGTACATCCCAAATGGGGCATTGTACTCTATGATGAGTCTGATGAGTGATGCGTAGATGGGCCCAATGACCTCTTTCGATCTGGATGCAAACCCTTTTGTGATTAGGTGGGCCACATAGAAAGATTTTCTAACTACTTTGGCAATGTGATTATCAAAGGAGAGGTTACTATCTACTTGGATCCCCAGATCCCTTATTACATCTTCAGTATTTAGGGGGCTACCACCTATGTGGTAGTTTGTGGGTACTTCGTTTTTTTCCAAAGAGGATGACTAAGCACTTTTTGGCATTTAGCTTGAGGCCATGGTTTTGACACCAGGTATCTATCTCAGTGAGCATATTCTGCCACTTACCCTTGTTTTGTAGCTGGGCACAATATGCAAAACTGTTTAATAAATACAAAACAGCACATTTGTTGTGCATGGGTATTTAGAGTAAAGTGTATGTTTCATGAATCCTGGCCTTGGTTTTTCATGTCTGTGTTAAATCAAATTAGCTTTCAGGTAATTGTTTTCATTTTGTTTCCATACCATAATCGTTTTTAGGACATGGGTTATTATTGAGATCATAGAATAGCAATCAGTAAAAGTAAGTGTGTGATTAATATAAGGTAACTTCTTTAAAATGTGTTTTATTAAATCTAAATAGCATCAATAGGGGCAGTAAGATAAATAATTTATTTAAAAGCAGAAAACAGAAGTGTTTTTTTTTACAAGAAATATACTTACTACAAAATAATATTAATTGATTAAATTCAAAAGAATACACAGTATTAGCAAGTTCCATCACTAGAGAAAAGAGAAAAGGAACAATCTTACAGAGAAATACTGTTGTAATGCCTAGAATTATTGACTGCTATGGTAAACATAACAGTATGATGTGCATGGTTATTATTGAATATCAAAAATAATCTTAACCTTAATAAATATGTACTGGATTCCAAGAATTGGAGCTAAATTCTCTAGGAAGCATCTGGAAATTTTACATTCAAATATGAACGAATGTATAATAATGGTAGAATCCTTGTATACTTAAAGAAAATTGTACTACTGTAATCAACAAGTCTAGAACTTTAGCATAAGCTAAGACTTTAGTAAACTTTTCTGACTTGCTTAATCTTATAGATGTTAATAACTTTTCTGACCTTTACTGACGTATTTAATCTTATAGATGTTAATAACTTTTCTGAATCAAATTCTTTGTTTTGCAGTTATTACTCTTACAGATATGGTACATTGTCAAGGATTGACAGGGTATATATTTCTAAATTATTTGGTTTCTAATACAGGAAAGGTAAAGGTGATAACATGCCCTTTATTAGATCGCTATGCAATTGCCAATACAGTCATGAAAGTCCTGGAAAATTGGCTTCTTTTAATAGACTGTTAACTTACATGACAAAGTTAAAACATTGGTGGTTTCTAACATAAATGTAACACTTCTTAGATTTCAGTAATGGTGAAATTTCTGATGTGATCTGATGGGACTCAGTGAAAGGTATTTGTATATGGCAAAGTTTACATTTGGTATTTAAGCAAGAAAAACCTATGGAACTGCAGTGAAAGACAAAATAAAGCAAAAAAAAAATACAAGGAGAAAAAGGCCTATTATCAGAAATGAAAAGGTCTGAATGCAGCGTTTCAGAAGATTCTGCAGCATATGATTTCTCCTGGTGCATACAACATAAATTACATTGTCATTCTTTAACTCCTATAGCTTAAGTAACTTAATCTTATATCCAAAGTGATATCAATACTCTAGATCTGACATCTGGTATGGCATTCTTTGGGTGACTATAACTTGCCATAAGCAGCAGCCAGAGAATGAGAAATAATTAATAATAGGCTCCAAGAAAAGTGAAACAAAGAGACTGTGTATAGAGAAAGGACAGAGGAGCAAAGCAGAGACCTCAACGAGGAAGAAAACAAGAAGAAATCTGCCCTGCCCCTCCTCCAAAAAACAACAAAAAAAGATAGGGTTATCAAGAGCAGACAGAAATGTCCACTAAGACTGTTGCTGAGAATGAGGCAACAGGGCAAGGGCAACAGCAGGTCTTACTGAAGACAATATGGAGTGAAATTATAGAACTGAAGGAAAGATGGAGAGACCACCCCCAATCTCAAGAAAAGAAATGGCAAATAGTACAGGATACTTCCAGTCAGCACTGGAGTCCAGAACATGGTAGAGGAACACATTGAATTAAGGGCCAGAGCAGAAACTGCAGAGGTCAGATTGGATCTCACAGAAGCAAATTTGACAGTTATGGAGGACAGACACAGAAAGAAAAATCTAACATTACATGGAGTGCTGGAGAAGAATGAAGGAGCAGATTGTGTAGTATACATGATGGGGCTATTAGCAAAATGGCAAGGAATCAATCCAACACTGATTAAACTTGAAAGGTCTCAAAGAGGAAAATGACCCCCAACTGCAGAAGTCAGTAGCTTCCCAAGGATGATTATAGTGTGGTTCTAAACTTACAAACAAAGAGAGAGAGAAAATTTTAGAAAAGGTTTGGAGACCATGAACAAAGCTTATGGACAGGGAAAAAGGAAGTACACTAGTGCTGGTTACCAGAATTTGCTGACAAATATGACTCAGTTGGAAGGTGTGTATCCATTCCAAAAAAGAAAAATCTTCCCTGGAGAAGTAAAAATATTTATATACCTGACAGAAGTCAGAGCAGCTCTGCAGATGCCAGCATACCTGTTAAGAGGAAATAGAGAGGCATCAGATGAGAAGAATAACCATTTAGTGGATGCAGCTACTAGAGGGAACAAGGTACAGTGTATGGGTAGACCTCATGCTCCCCTATTTTGGTGGGAAAAGGCATTACAGGAGAAGGTGCAAGCAAGCAAGGAGAAAAGACCAGAACTTAAAAGGCAGAGAAATGTAGTGATTAATAAAAATGGAACCTGAGCAACAGGATCAGCATATAGGTAAGACTTTTATGGAGAAGCCGAAGACCTATATGGGGCAAAGTTGGAAAACAAGTTACAAATAAACTGCTTTTTTTCTACTTTCATTATGTGATTTGCTTTTCATTTTGCTACTTTATAAAACTATAATCATGCTATAAGCATAATTGAGTGTAACCCCACTGGATGAAACTGTTAGGACTGCTTGATCACCTGGGATGAGTAAAATTGGACAATTGTCTAAGGGTTGCATCTCTGTGTTTTTTTTTTCTTTTTTTTTTTTTTCATTTGGTTACCTTAATAATAGGGACTTGGATAACAAATGTGCCTTGTGCTTAAAAAGTGTACTAAAAAAATCAGCAGTGTTAACATAATCCCATTGAAAGGAAGCGGGGAATTGGCTTAAGGAGTGCGGCAAATTAAAGCTAGGGTAATAAGAAAGGGAGCCAGCCTTCCAGATGAAAAGCAAGGAATGACAATAGTACAAAAAAAAAAAAGAACAATAGCGATCCCCCAGGAAGAAAATAAAATAGGACTAAAGTAAACAAATAGCACATAAAATAAGGTTAAAGTAAAGAAATAACAGAGAAATATTATGGAAATATTATCCAGAGAACAGTTAGAGAGGCTAAACAGACGGATAAGAAAGGCATTAACCTAGAAAAGACAAGTGCACAGTAGCTTGACTTAGAGGAGAAGAGCATCCAGTCAATGAACAGAGAAACATTAAATCAAGCCATGCAGAGGTGTATACCATACACATAACAAAATTCCATCAAAGGCAGAAACTTAGTAAGAAATACATAGATAGGAAGTAGCCATTCAAAACTAGGACGTTAACAATTATCTTTAATACTTGAGAAACAGTATAGACAATGGAGTGGATAGAAGGGTTGGAACAGGTCAGGTAGGGAGCAGAAGTGAAAGAAAATAGTGGGAGTAAAGGGCCAAGTACGAATAAAGACAAAAAGAGAGCATTGAAGCATGTTAGGTTGCAAGCCAAAGAGCAGCAGCCATAGTTATGACTGTAGGCAGATGACAGGACATCACCAGAGCAGGCAATAGATAAGAGAACAAAGAGCAGAGGTAGCTGTGCAGAAGGCATTCCAGGGGCTGGACAATGGAAAATAAAATATGAAGGAAAGTAGAATTAAGACAACCATTGGAGCTATGACAATGGGTGGCCATGGTGGTGCAGCAGTTAGCGTTGCCACCTCACAGCAAGAGGTTCTCTGGTTCGATCCTCGGCTGGGGTGCCTTCTGTGTGGAGTCTGCATGTCCTCCCTGTGGTCGCGTGGGTTTCCTCCAGGTTCTCTGCTTTCCTCCCACATCCCAAAGACACACTGTAGGTGGATTGGACACTCTAAATTAGCCCTAGGTGTGCGTGCATGGATGTGTGTGACTTCTGTGGAAGGTTGGGCACCAGACTGGCAACTCGGCACAGTAAAACTCCACTGCTAATCATGAGTGGACAGGTGATCCGCTGTGGCGACCTCTAACAGGGAAAAGCCGCAAGAAGAAGAAGAATTGGAGCAATGAAAAATCTCAGGAAATAGGAATAGAAAGATAGTATTAATTAGATGAGTGACACAAGGAAGGCAGGAAATGCTTAAATTAATGCAAGAGGAAAATGGCGTTACAATAGAGGTAGGCACATTAAAAGTGAATGCAGTAAATAATCCGTTAAAAAGGGGAAGAACACTGAACTAAATTAAACAGGTGTGAGAAGGAATTGTTGCATTAATGGAAAAGCACATGAGTACAGAAGCACAAAAGAAATTGAATAGGACAGGGTTTATGGTAGCAGAAGAATTGAAAGGGAAGAAAAAAATGGGGTTGTTAATCTGACATGAAGAAACTTGGCGTAGAAAGAGAGTAGCTTTTGAAGACAAGGAAGGGAGGATGGCAGACATAAGATGTTAGATAGCAGGAGAAAGGATGACAGTTGTGGGATTATATATGCCTCCCAAAATACAGATTAAAGCAATGAGGGGACTGCTATGATGATTAATAGAAAAAGACAAAATAATAATTGCGATAGGGGACAGGAATTGCCTAGTGGCAAAAGATAAAGTGAACTGAGGGCTATAAAATAACAAGCTATCTAAACAAGCAAAATATTTAGTAGGTTTGTGCAGGGAGGTGGGATGAGTAGATAGTTGGATCAGGACAATTCAAGAGCCATGTCAAACATATTATTCCCCAAGGATCTGGAGAATGTGAAACATATTAAAATGGCACTACTACTATTTCCAGATCAGGCATTGGTACATATGAGAATAGAGGGGAGGGCATGAGACACCCTGGAGAAGTACTGGAGATTTTCCTCTCCTTAATCCCAAAGTAAAGTAGTAGCTAGAGGAGAGAATGAGAGATGAGATACATGAGATTAGGCAATGGTCAGATGAGAAATAGGATAAAAGTAAGCAAATTCTTATAATTCAGATAGTAAAGCATATTAGGGATATGACTAAAAAGGGCCAGGTAAAATTAATATCCATTAGAAGAGAACTGGAGAACTGGGTGAACAACAAAAAAAAACAAGAGTTGGGTGGATGGAAGGGGGGAAAAGCAAAGCTAAAGCAGGAGAATAGTGGAA
>NC_056735.1:925997239-926229739 GCF_019279795.1 Protopterus annectens
GATTCAGTGATTGCTCCTAGTTTGCAGTCATCTGCAAACTCGATCAGCCACAATCCTTTAGTTCTGATCTGAACTTCTGAGAAGTATACCAAACAGTAGGGGGCACAGGACTGAACCCTGTGGCACCCCACTGGTAACAAGTCTACTGATTGATGTGGAGTTACCTACTTTGATAGTGTGTGTCCAGTTTGTGAGCCAGTTGGCAACCAGTCTTACAACAAAGGGGTTTACATTCAATTTGCTAACTTTATCAGTAATGCCTGAATGTGGGATTGTGTTGAAAGCCTTGGCCATGTCAAAGTATGCTGTGTGCACACATTTGCCCTCATCAATAGCCTTGGTCACACTTTCAAGGAAATGCACCAGATTTAACAGACAGGATCTTTCCTTCACTAAGCCAAACTGGGTAGGATGCGGGGTTTGGAGGTCACCTAAGTCTTTATTTATGAGGTCCATAATGATATGTTCCATGGCCATACAGATGAGGCTTGTCAGGCTTATGGGTCTGTAATTCCCCAGGTCTGTTACTAGGCCAACTTTGTGGAGGGGAATAACTGTAGCTATTCTCCATTCTGCAGAAATAAAGCCTGTGGTTATGCTATAATTGAAAAGGGCACTTAGTGGTGATGCTAGTTCATGTTTAGCCTGTTTAGAAGGGAGCCTGAGATGTCATCTGATCCTATAGAGGCCATGTTCTTTCCCTTGGACAGGGCTTTGAGGACCTGCTCTTCAGATAAGTAAGGTGGGGGATGAGTTTGGGGAAGGGTTTGTTGTATGTTAGGAGGGGATAATGGAGTGAAATTTTCACCAAACCTATCCACTAGCAGGTTCACTATCTTTGTGGGGTTGGTGTGTGTGATACCATTGGAAACCAGTTCTGCACATGCTTAGGGCCTACCCTTTGGGTTATGTACAAAGCTGTAAAAGGCCTTATGGTTATCCTTGGGAGTACTTGCTAAGTTGCTCTCAAAGGAGCTCTTGGAGGATTTGACAAGTTGCCCTATTTGCCTGTTAAGGCTGGGGTGGGGGCTTTTCCATTATTGGGTCTTTGTCTTTGTTTTCTTGGACAGCAATTTTTTGCATTCATTGTTGAGTTTGTCGATTGTGAAAGTTCACCATGGCTGCTTGATATTGCTTGGGGCTCTGGCTTGCCTTAGTGAAGTTTTTTAGTTTGATTTCACCCTTTTGAGTACTGGTGTTAGTGTCAGTTTGAAGATAACTGATCCGTGCTCAGTTTTAACTAAACAGAAAATGTATGCAAATGTTTAAGTAAAAAAAATAAATTTCATGCTAATACAAAACCTGCTATTCTATCAACTTTTTAAGTTTGTAAGAGCAATCTTTAGAAATTGTCCCTATTTTAGGCCCTATACCTCACTTTTATTCATGGCTTTGTCCAGAGTTCTTGCTCTAAGATGTGATGAGGTATGAGAGTTGATAAGTAGCAGGTCTGATTTTCTGGTGATTGGTAATGGGAATCCTTCTTACATCACATAAGTATGTATGCCTATGGCTTATAGGATCACGGGACATTAGTAAACCAATGGCTCTAGGGCCCTTACAAGCCTAGCCAAGTTCTACCCTTATTTCCACAGACAGTCCCTAATACCCATGTCCAAGAGGGACACAGGTAGAACCCCCGGGGTGAATTTACTCTTACCCATCCAATCATCCAAACTGCATTTTAAAAGGGCCAATGAGGTGCTCTGTTTGACATGAAGTGGGAGTTGGTTCCAAAGGTGTGGCAACCTCTGGGAGACAAATTTGTCCTTCCAGCAGTTTCTATTAATGTCACATACCAGGCTTAGGTCTTTAGAGTGAGTAACCTGTATACCATTTGACTTACAGATATGCAGCATTTCCAATAACGCAGGGTGAGAGATTGCCTTATATGCAAGACAGAGACTGCCTCTGAGTAGTCTGTATGAAACAGAATAAAGCAACAGTGATTTCAGATAAGCCACGTGGGACAGATGCTGAAGACCTTGAAATTTCCTTGTGAGGAGCCTTTGTGGTTTCTTCAATTGCTGCAGATGCTTGGAAAGGTACATGCCAAAAGGGGAGTCATACTCAATTATTAGCCTGATGAGGGAAGAGTACAGGGAGGCTACAGCTTCTTTTTTTCTGGAGGCAATACCCTTACTTATGAAATGAGCAATATAGAATGCCCTTCTTACCACTGTGAAGACATGGTGATATAAGGTAAGATTGCTGTCAACCTGTGTATCCAGTCTCTCAACACTGAGTGCATCCTTAGGGTGTTGGTATTGATGTGGTAGTTAGTAGGAACAACACTATTACTGAAAGGGATGAACTTTTCTTGTGACATAAATAGAATTTGCTGTGAGACGGATATGTGACTCTAAGGATCCCCATGTTCTGGAATAGGCTCCCCATCCCTGTGAAGCAGAGTCTATCCTTAACCCTATTTAAATGAAATGTAAACTGCTTTTTTTCCAAATGTAGCCTTGACCATATATGTGAAATCACAAATTCATGCCTGGGCTAGCCGCCCACATGTCTCTTATATATAGAAGCTGACAGTAAACATTCCCTAACATTGGATGGGTAATCACAAATTCATCCTCAGGCTGGTCCCTATGTCTCTTATTGACTGAGGCCAATAGTAAACACTCCTTAACTAACATACCCCCCAAATAACTTTTTAGCAACCTCCTAACAAACATGCCCCCCACCCCATTTAAGATGCACGTTTCCAGGGGCTGCATTTGGGTTGGGTTGCGTGGCTAGGCTTATAAAGGCCTTGGGGATCATTAGCTTAGTATTTACCTGTGAACCTAGGACAGTTGAGAGGTATTCCTCCAGCCCATGTGAGAAATATCCTGTAAGAAAACCCATGCAGAAACAGAAAACATAGCTGAACTTGTATTTAGACTATTAAAGGGATGCTTCTGACATTTAGACACTGCAGGCAGGGCACTGCAATACAGAGCAGATATATGCAGTAAGATTGTTTTTGTGGGGGTCATACTCCACAGCATGACATTGGCAGCTGAATGTCTGTCCAGGATCTTTCATATCAGTTGCACTAGCAGAAGAACATGTAATATATTAGTACCAGAGCTGTTACAGATGCACGATCAATAAGAGTAGCGCCTATCCAATAGCTGCAGACCATTTCACAGACATTGCAATATAAAATGGTGTATGCAGGATCACATCCAGGCTCTGTAGAGCAGTGCATTAGACATCATCATACACAGATGTTAGGAGATGTGTAGACACAGTCATCTTCACTTGCACAGATGGGGAGTATACAGTGTCAAGTGACAGCAACACTATAATATGGGGTAGTGCCATGAGAGAAGAACACTGTAGCTTGGATGTTATGGGAAATTAGGGGTCACATATTTCAGTTGTACAGTAAGGCTGTTACAACATGACCATTGGCAGTGACCACTCTGGTGGCATACAGTGTATGGGCTTGATGTGGTCTGTGGCAGGGAATGGGTATAATAATTGAAATATGTTCATGTACCTTGATGGCATCTCATGTGTTGAGGTCGATGACCACTCTTGACACCCCCCCCATTTTATGTATTTTAGTCTTGCCTTAACATGCAACTTTGGAACTGCAAGCTCCTTGCAGCTTGTTCTTCCTACCAGTTTTTTATGTTTACAGTTTGAACCTCTCCCAGCTGCAGACACCAAGCACTATGCTATGTTAGTGTCATGAGTTACTAATTACTACATCTGCCTCAGTCATACTTACATGCACCACAGGGTTTGTTATTGCTGATAACATATTTTTCCAGGCAAGACCGCTTTCTTAACTCTTGGGAGCTCCACATATGTGGAGGCTTTTCAGAAATTCCTTTATTTTGTATTTGTATGATTGTAATCAGTGTTGTCTTGAATAGCAGCAATGCTTTCAATTTCATTAACATGTTGCAATTTGCGCAACATTATACTAAAGGAGTCAATTAGTTCTAGAATCACTGTAAGTGTACAAAATGCCATCCATACTTGTTGTTGCAAGATGGAAGTGACGCTGTGAGCACAAAACTTGTGAAATGTATACTCATGCATAAGGCATGTGTAAGCCTGTAGCACCACAATGCAACACTACAGTAATACATACTTGCATTATATTGTGTGCAAGTCATCTTGCTTAACACTGTAGCACTTTCTCCTGCTTAAGAGCATCTCTTGTCCTGTTATCACCACACCTCTCTTTTCTAATGCAGCCTTTTGTTTAGTATGCAGGGTATATGCAATGGCTAATGCATATCTGATTAGCTGTGCTTCTCTTAATGCAATGACCTCCTTGAAAATTAGTGCCACAAACCAACACTTCTCCATAAATACTAGCCATACTGTGTGCAGCATATTAAGTTACTTTTTGAAATTACAGTGCATGAAAAATGTAATATGTTTTAATTTTTCAGTTTTATTTTTCTAACTTATTTTTGTTAAACTAATTGCAGAATTAAGTATATGGGTGCCATGACATTTTCAGGTAGGTGTTACTGCCTATGTTCTATATGGGCAGTATGTATATGTTTACCTTAGTTTTTAGTAAGTAATATACATATTGTGGATTTAGGGGAATACTTGTACGTTTGGTGACATGTCAAGGGTGTAGATAATCTGTTGATGACTATACACAGATAAATAGCTGGACAGTTTGTTAAGCAAGATTCACCAAATCTAAAGTCTATAAACCTGATATAGTAAAAGTGATTTCCCTGACTGAAGATTGCTTTTAAATAATAGAAAAAAATGATGCTTTTCTTTGTGTTTACTGGTAATTTTTTCTTTCATAGGGCTTCTATCGTTTTTAATTTCTCCAAGTCTTTTGGGTTTCTAATACCATGACGAGAATGGACCCCATTCCTAAGTCAAAGTACGATTAAAGTGCATGAAATTAGTATTGTTTCACTCTTTGATGTCAGACAAAAGTTCTTTACACAGCACCCACAAAGCATAGCCGGCCTTAGGCATAGGCCAACTAGGCGGCCGCCTAGAGTGCCGCTCTAGCAGGGGTGCTTTTCCAGTAATTTGGATGGTGTAGTTAGACCAGGATGGAAGCACAGGATGGCGTTGGGGGGCACTGTGGAGACCTTTTTCCAAGGGCACCAGTTGACCAAAGGCCAGTCCTACTGCAATGTGCCCAGTAATGACTACTTCTGCAATTCATACAGTGTTACATGAATTGGTAACATATCTAAATATGATTGTAAATTATTTTTTATAAGACCCGTTGCTCCTACTATTACTATTAGAACTGACTGGGTATCTTTCTTCCACATGGCTCTCATTTCTGCCTTCAGATCCAGGTATTTTATGACTTTGTGTCTCTCTGTACGCAAGACTCTGTAGTCACTGGGTGTGGCGATTTCAATGATCAATGCTACTTTTGTCTTCTTTTCTTGGACCACTATATCAGGTTTTCTAGCATCTATCTTTTGAACTGTTGGTATTGGATGATCCCATGTGATAGAAACTTCATCATTTTCTAAGATTCTTTATGGCTCATGTTTACAGTGTTTTTCAGCCAGTTTGATACCATAATGTTTGCACAATCTCCAGTGTAACAACCTCGCCACATTATTATGCCTTTCAGTATACAGTCCCTCTGCCATTAGTGCATCGCAACCAGCAACAAGGTGTGTGACTGTTTCCAATTTGGTTTTATAAAACCTACATATGTCTGTTTCTCCCACATGTTCAATGGATTTTGTAAACCAGCGTGTACGTAGCCCACTATCTTGGGCTGCCAATATTAACCTTTCATTTCTTGGTTTGAATTCACCTCTCCTTAACCATTCCTGCGTTCTTTCTGGATCAACATCAGGCTTTTCCAGAAGTTTTCTATACTTGCAAGTATATTTATGTTTTTTCCACATTTCTTGCCATCTCATCTGGTCCTTCACCTTATATTCTTTCTTTTCTTTTTTGGCACATTCAGTTGCTGCCTGTTTTTTTATCCACTTCTGGTTTGATGTCCATTCCTGCTTGATGTCGATATGCTTCTGCTAATTTAAGCAGAGATGTCATCTTAGATTTATTCTCCTCGTGTTTCAAAACTTTCACCACATTTGGGTCTTGTGAGGTCAGTAGATATGAGTGGAGTCCCACAATTGCAGATCTATACATGTAATCAATTTCAAGGAGGCCCATCCCTCCTTCGGAACTGGGAATATATAATCTTGGCATACACTGATTTTTATAAATTATTTGGTAAGCATGAAGCATCCTCCTTGTTTTAATATCCAGTCTATCCAACCCTTTTTGGGGCCAGTCAATCACTCCAAAAGTATAAGTTAGGACAGGAAGAGCAAACTGATTTATAGCATGGATCTTGTTCCTAGATGTCAATGCTGTTTTCAGGATTAATTTAAGTCTTCTAAAGTACTCCTTACTGAGTTTTATTCATATTTGTTCATGTTGTATTGCTGATCCTTCATCAATTCCCAAGTATTTGTACACTCCCTCTTGCTCAAGTTCTTTTATATCACATTCTTATCCCAAACTGATGTTTTCCTGGTGCTGCAGTTTTCCTTTTTTAAAGGTTGCTTTTGCACATTTATCAAGACCAAATGACATTCCAATATCATCTGAGAAAGTTTTGACAACCTGCAGCTGTGCTTTCAGTTCATCATCTGATGAGCTATGCAGTTTTAAATCATCAGCAAAGAGAATTTTTTCTTTGTGTGCGTGTGTGTGTATGTGTGTGTGTGTGTGTGTGTGTGTGTGTGTGTGTGTGTGTGTATGCACATCTATGTGTGTGCATGTAAGTGGGACTATCATAGCATCACAGCTGGCAGAGAAAATAGCTGTGGGGAAAATGTCTTTCTCACCATGATGTAGCCAACAGGAATCAAATTAAAGAGGAAAGTTCCAATTAAAAATGTTTTTATTATTTAATTACTGAAAAGTATTCTCCTGCAAAGAATCCAAGACTTGGAGAGGTGTGGAAATGTGAGCAACTATCTTTTCAAAAAAAGGAAGAGAAATAAATTATTCTAATTATTTCAATTCTGCTTACATATTTGATTTGCAATTAGTGACTTATGTGGTAATAATACTTTATACTTTTCTTTCCATCTGTTTGCATTTTTAAGTTTGTTCTTGGACCGTAGTCTTGCATTTTATTAGCAGTTGTGGGAAATTGTGTTTCCCTGTTATTCTGCACTTCTTTTTCTACAAGAGGAATTACTTGTAAAACCTCTCCGTTTGTATTGTAATCCCTGCTGGTCCATAGTCTTGTAGTTTATTTCATAGTTCTGGCAGAACTGCATAGTCCTGAGAGATTTTGAGTCCTAGTCATTTATTAAAGCATGTTTTCCATAAACAGTGTTACTGGTAAATTTCTGCATAGTCTGGTGCCTGAAAGTGTAGTAGAAGGTCATTAGTGAGAGAACTGTGTCTGCTCCAGTTTGTGGTTCAGTGCTTTCATATTCTGCTTATATTTTACCTGATAAACGTTGCCTTCTGCATCTGCCCCAGCCCCACTAACACATTCAGCTAAAGTTTCTGAAAGAACACCAATGTTGCTTTTATTATTGAGTGCTTACCTGATGGACCTGTCGGCATACCTAATTTAAAACTTGTTTTTTTTTTCTGCTTGTATATAAGCCCTGTGTTTGCACAAATCTGTGCTCTGTTAACGAGAGCTGCAATGACACCAAAATTGAGAAACTTTGCTTGCATGATACATCTGAAGTCATCCTTTGTAAGAAAAATGAAATTATTATTTTGCAAGTGTATTGCTTGTTTTCATTACATTCTCAAAAATGTCTGTGATATTTATTGTTTTTCCTGCAATTGCTTAGAGTTTTAAGTTGTATTTTTTTACTGCTGAATGGTTGCTGTTCTGTATTTGGAGTAGTCTACATTATTTTCAGTGCTTTTAGGCATCTATTTTTATGGTTCTCTAACACTGTGGCTCCAAGCCAGTCATTTTACATTAAGAGAGTCAAAGTCTGCATTCTTGTGGCAGGAGAGGGCTGACTTCACTGATGTGAGCTGGGAATTGTTGGTGGAAGACTTACTGTGTGCTTACCTGACTGACCTGTGGGCACACCTAGTTTAAAACTAGTTATTTTCTGCCTCTGTACAAGGCATACATTTGCTTCTCACAGTGCTGTTTAGTAATGCCCTGTATATGTAATCACCAAATGTACTTTTCCTATAAAAATAACATCTGAAATTTTCCACAGTCCCGCACTACTTAATGAGCAACTAGTCTGTTTTATGAGCAGCATTGCTGCATTTTATTAGCACTAGATTACATTATTACAGCACACAAAACTATCGCTGCTCAAAGAGCAACTAGTCTGCATGCTGGGTAGCATTGATACATTTAGTTAGCGCTAGATTACATTATTACAGGACTCAGAACTATCGCTGCTCAAAGAGCAACTGATTTGCGAGGTGAGCAGCATCACTGGATAGGTTAGCTGTAGATTACACTAAGTAAGCACCCATCCCTCATTTGGTTTCAGACCCCCCCACCCCATTATTTTTCCTGTAAAGCACAGATTAAGGACCTGTTACCATGGATAGGCACTTTTCCTGATATCTCTGCATCTAGCTTGGTGGACATGGGTATCCTGAGGCAATGTAGCAGTTACCTTATGCACCCTGACAACTACTTAATTCTGAAACGGATGAATACAGTAAGTGAGAGATGTAGTTACACAATGTCACTGGAGGTAAGACTCTCATATGCAGACAGAAGAAATGCCAAACTGGTTTTCAGTAACACAAACACGCACTACACTCACAGCTCTTACAATGGACCAGACACATAGACCCATATATGCGGAGATGCTCATATGTAACTTATTCAAACCTCAAAGGCCTCTCAGATGCACTCCTCAGAAACTCTGCATGCATACAATCAAGGGAACTCCCAACACAATTCATAAAACAACATCTTATTGTGTCTCAAATACCAAGTCCATAAGGTGTAACACCATACAACCCAATATTATTTTCATAGCAAACTCCATTGTCGGACACACTGATGTCCCTCTCACTAGGCTGGATAAGGAGAATATTACAGTTCCACAAAAACTCAGGTCAGTAAATCCCAAGTACCAGTATGACTCATAGTCCATGTGGGTACAAATGACATACCTCCTTGGACTATATGAAGAGATACCTGACTGAGCTCTTAGAATAGGTCTCACAGGCAGGTATGAGCCCACCATTAAGCAGCATTCTACCATCTGCAATGAAGATGCCACAATGCCAACAGAAAATGTTTGACTTTGATAATGGGCTTAGCTACTGATAACATTCCAAAGGTGTCCAATATTTGTCAGCCTAGGAGAACATGATTGCAGGCCATGCTGCTTTGCCAGGGTTGGTCTTCACCTGTCACCACTAGCCTTTTGGATATTGGCCAAATCATTATACACCCCTATAGTGCCTTTTTTAGATATTGCCAAACAGACAAACCTTCCAACATAGCAAAATCTACTCAGGATATGCTAAAGGTATTGCTGCTCAATGAAAATGTCTCAAGAAGAAACTACACTCCCTGGAAGCATTTCTCACCCTAGAGAATGCTGACATCTGTGCAGTTACTGAAACATGATTCAAAGCCATGTAAAACAACCTGGCAGTGCATGGCAATAATGCCATTCACACATTCTGATTACCTACTGCACATGAAAGGACAAAAGGTGAAGGTGTATCCATCTACATAAAAGATAAACACTCCTCATGACTGGTCAAACAATATGACATGCTTGAGCTACTCCACGTCCAACTAACCATAGGAAAAGTCCATTACTATATCCTTGCTAATTATAGGTCCTGCACCATGAACCAGGAAACCCATACATCATACCTAAATTTACTAGAATCACTTAATATTTAGCCCAATGCCATACCCATGAGTGATTTCAACTACCCCTCCATTAACTAAGAAACACACATGACCACTAACATGCAGTCTCAAAGATTTCTAGACTTTGTCAATGCACATGTCCTGGAGCAGCTAGTCTGTACTCCCATTAGGGGCACAGATATCATAGACCTGGTACACACAAACTCACAGATATGGGAGAGTGTTGCACCCCCGCCCCCCGAGTGTGATGTCCTCACTGGTTATATCAAATCACAATGCAGTCTCCCTTGAAATAAATATAAAACTAGAGCCCCCACCACACCCCCAAAACCTTTAAGATTTTTTCTAAGCCAAACTACCTCTTATTAAGTGATGGCATAGCTAGTTTCTAAGCTCCCCCAAACCCAGAAAACACAGAAGCCTATGCAGAGGCATACACAAAAGCCCTGTATGACCATATAAACAACTGCATAGAAACAGCAGTAGCAGACTGAAATAAACCCAGGACAAACAAGTCATCCTGGTGGACCCCTGGTATAAAAAGGCTTTACAACAAAAGAAAGAAAATCCTGTTGCGAAGTAAGACAGAATGTGCACAACAGAGCAAAAACTCTCTCATTAGTCTAAACAAGCAAATCAGAGTCTCCAAAAGCAAATTTAAAGGCAAAGATAGCCTCCCAAGCTAAAGATAAACAATAAGGCGCTTTGCAGTGATTTCTGCAACCTTAAGGGCAACTCAGCCAGAAGATATAACAAATCTGCTGGCCAAGAAATTCAGCTCAAATTTCACCTCCCCATCACCTCCAGTTAACTGCCAAGAAATACCCGCCACCATTGCTCTGCCATTTATCAGGAAAGAACAGGTTGCCACTTTGTTCTTTAAAACAAAAAAATGCAGCTTTGGTGGGTTCCGACAGTATCCCAGAATACCTCTTAAAATAGCTGAACAGGACCTATCAAGTCCAGTAGTATCTTTCTTTAACCACAGCCTCCAGACTGGCTTTGTCCCTGTGGAGTGGAGAACAGCAACAGTCATCCCTTTGGATAAAGGGCGACCATCAGCAGACCTAGGAAAGTACAGACCCATAAGTTTGACTAGTCTTATATGCAAGGCCATGGAAAGAATAATCACAGACCCGATAAATAACGAGATAGGAAACCTCCAAACACTGTACCCAACCCAGTTTGGCTTTGTCAAGGGTAGAAATTACCTGCTCAATCTAGTGGGCTTCTTTGAGAAAGTCGCTAGGCCAATGGATGAAGGTAAAACAGTGCATACTGCATACCTTGATCTGGCTAAGGCATTTGATACAGTTCCCAAGCTGGGCAGTATAGATAAACTCACAAGATGGATAGCCAACTGGCTCATGGACAGAACACATGTTGTTAGAGTGGGTGAATCCAGATCTAGCAAGAGGCCAGTTACTAGTGGTGTGCCACAGGACTCAGTGCTGGGACCTTTCCTGTTCAGAATATAGTTCTCTGAAGTCAAGGATAATGTAGAAAGCCTTTGGCAGTCTATGTTTGCTGATGACTGCAAGTTGTGGGGAAATTATTGAATCCCTCAGCAAAATATATATCCTTCAGAAGGGTCTGAGTCAGACAACCGACTGGTGCCATTGCCATGGTCTAAAACTAAATGCAAAAAAATGCATAATTATACCCTTTGGGAAGCAAATACCCCTGCAAAGTGCAACATTAATAGCACATCCATAAGAAAGGACTCAGAAGTGAGAGATCTAATTACACAGATAGATAGTAGCCTGAACTTTGACCACCATGTATCCACACTGGAGAGGAATTAATTTTATGAGGCAAAGCTTATAAGTGAAGGCATGGAGTCCAGATCCAAGGAAGTTATAGTCCCACTGTACTCAGCCCTCATCAGACCAATTATGAAGTGCAATGTACCTTTTGGCATGTACTTGACCAGGCATTTGCAATAGCTGGAGCAGCCTCATAGGTTCCTTACAAAGAAAATATAGGTTGCACACAACATGTCCTATGTGTATAGACTAAAAGCCCTGTCCCTTTTCTCTGTCACATGCTGACTATTAAGGGGTGACATATTCGTAACCTACAATGCAGTCACAAATCCAGTCTTGATGGAACTATTACACATTCCTAAGACAAGCTGCACAAGGGTCACATAATCTAGGGAATCTAAACTTGGTTTGTGACATGAACAAAACATGCTGGAGAGACAGATATGTGCCTTCTTTGGAACAGGTTTCCTATTTATGTAAAGGAGGGCACTTCTGTGACCCTCTTGAAATGCAGTTTGCATCGATGGATGGAGAATCATAAATTCACTCCTGGAGTGTCTTCCAGGTCCCTTATGGACAGAGGCACTCTGTAAAATACTCAAAGGAATAGACACACATTTAAGCCATCCTCTAGACCTTAGGGATCGAAACTTTGATAAAATTTGGGTAATAATCATTAGGCTTATAAGGGCTCTTAAGCCATTAGCCTAGTAAGCTGTAATGAACCTATGACAAAATGATTACTTTTGATAAATCAGTTTAGTTGAAAAAAGTGTCTGTGTCTATAATGCCAAGCTCATTGAAATGACCCACAACTGTCACATCAAGATTCATCCATATATGTCTATATCTATCTATGAATATATATATATATATATATATATATATATATATATATATATATATATATATATGTGTGTGTGTGTGTGTATGTGTGTGTGTGAGTGTGTGTGTGCGTGTGTGCGCGTGTGCATGTGTGTGTGTGTGCGTGTGTGTGCATGTTAATATGTATGCATTTTTGGTATATGGGGGAGATAGGGGAGAGAAACCTTGCTGCAAAGAAATACATTTTCATGATGAATGAACACATTGCAGTTTGCTTATAGCAAACACTGCTTTATAAATAATGGGGGAAAAAATCACATAAAATGACTTGTAATTTCAGTTAGATTCAGTGACAAATAGAAAGTCAGCTTGTTTCATGGAATGCAAAAACATAGGAATAACAGTTTGCTCATATGATACGAAGCAAAAGAAGAATTTCATCCATCCTGCCAGACAGTGCTTTAGGTAAGAAAAGTGGCCTGTGCTCTCAAGTATCTTTATACACTTATCTGTCCTTCATGCCTCTCAGCTGTCCCTGATTTTGTAGTATGTCTGTGCATTTGTCTCTTATGTTTACCTTTTTCATTGTAAAATTTTTGATAAATTACTAAGAATGCAATCCATCAAAAGTGCCAGACATAAGAGCTTCATACTTGTTATTGTACTGAAGATGCATGCTGATACAAAAACTTAACTTTTTTAAGTGACATAGAGTAATATTTAAAAATAATGTTCCTGATTTTGGGCATTTGTCCCCCAGTACTTTTGGCTTTGTCTAATATTCTTAACAGAAGAAGCTGAAAAGTATGCTGTCCTTCGTTATTTTGGAGAGTATGACATTACTTGCAAGGCAGCTCCAAACAATGGTTTCACTGTTAGAATTCAGGCTCAGGATTCCGAAGCAGCATACTTGTTCAGACGTTACTCATAAACAGTAGTTTACCTTCCGCATGTTTCCATTATTTGGCACAGAAAGCACTCTTTAGGTTTAACTGATAACAGCAGTATGCCCTCTCTGAACTTCCTGCATATCTTACTATCAGTACTTTGCATCAGTGGTTTGATATGAGCTTCTTTACTTCTGCAGTATGACCTATTGTGTGCAAAATTTCCAAATGACTGCTCTCACACCTGATGCGCATGAAAGACAGCATGTCACCCAGAATCACTATGTTACACTTAATTGTTTTAATACTTAATGAGTAATTACCGGGGTATACTGTAAAGCTTCTGCCACACCATCTGACAATACTATATTTGAGCACAGAATAAAGAGGTAGCTTGCAAGATATGAAATTGTTTATATTAAACAAAAAAATGCACCTCACTACTACTTCTTCAAGTGTATCTACTACTCCGTTACTCATTTCAGTGATAAATGAGTTAGGTGGATTACAGAATATGAAAATGGTGCAGTAGAACGATTCCACATTGAAATACCATGCTGTTTCCTCAGTTGTCATGGAGCAATACAGCTCTGCATTTACATGGGGATAAAGTACAAATTTGCAAAGTAAACAATCTGTGCAAGAAACTACAGCTGTTAAGATGCTTACCATATCAACAGAGGTGGCAAAACAAGACATAACTTTTGTGCTTACCCACCTTCGGTTTCTCTTGGTCCAGTTGGGTTTTCCACATTGTTTTTTTTTTCCCTATGAAAGCTAATGTTACTTTTACTCTTGTGAAGACAAAGCATGTGGACTGGTATATCATTCCAGAATTTGCGTGTGCTCATTTTAGTGCTTCAGCTCTCAAAGCCATGCAGAAAATGTGGGCTTGTGGTAGATGTCATTTCAGTGCTGAGTCAAGCATAGTAACAGTCAAGCAAGAAATGTTTGTAAAACAGAAGTATAGAAAGCCAAGTGTATAGCAAATATATACAACATCCCTTACAGGGAGAATGACAGAAGGAAACTGTAATAATACCAGGTGACTGTTCCTTGAATATCTACTGTTACAGTAACCATCATGCACAACTTAACTAATTTCTTCAATAACAGTTCCTGTAACACTAAATCATAACATTTTGGAAGATGTTTGGGCTGTATTTAACTACCCTGAGAGGTGGAAAATTATAGGAGCACCTGTAATGTAACTATGCCCAAACCTGTCCTGATTTTAGACTGTACTTGCAATATGTAATGTTTCATGAATGTATGGGAAGTAATCCTTCCAGCAGCTTTTAAGATTTCATTTGTAAAACATTTTTAAAATATGCTGCTGAAGTAGTTGCTGGTGTATTAACATGCGCTGCAACAATGCTTGCATGGGCTTGTCATACTTATAACAACAAATGACAATATAGTGGTTCAGCCACTTTGAAGATGTTTGGAAAGCTGCAGAGAAGACTCTGCCCATTCCTGTGTACTTTTCTGAAAGCATGTTCTTTCTTGGTGTACAAATGTGCTTTATTTTAAGGATGTGCTTTCTTGGTGTTCAGTTTTAGTTGTCGGTTCACATTTAGTGAAAGTATATTCTCCCTTAATTTTGACGGTCAGGTTAGAAAACTGGGAGCTGAATGGATTCACTGAAAGCTACAGGATGGAGAACACAAGATATGAATGAGAGGCTAGTCTTCAGAGTTATCATTTTATTCCAAAAATCTGTATAAGACTTTGTAACTCAAATCCTTTGTCCTGAGATTAAAGCAACAAAGAAAAGACTCCCTATTGAAATGATGGGAATTTCATTGCCAAGTCCAAAAATGCAGAAAATACAGGAGACCAAATAATGTGCATTTCTCTTTTCCTTTAGGCATCTTTTTTTGTGGAGGGGTAAGCACTCTGCACTCCCTGAACTACAAGATGACCGCACTTTGGAGGAAAGAAATTATTCTGAGAAATGGCAGTGTTCAATGACCACTGAATCAACCAATTCAAGGTATGGTAATATTAAATTAGTCAGCATGAAATTCAAATCCCAGGTAGAACAGACATGTCTTCATGGAGGCCTTATGTGCACAATGCTCCAGAAACATGCTAAGACATGAAACTACTGCAGTCAATGGAAAAATCGATACAATGGAAGACAGTGCAGAAGTTTCTACTTGGGTGGAGGAATACACTTTCCTGACAAAAGAAACGGTTGATGCATTCCAAAATCTTAGAAATGGACAATTCAAATGGTCTAGACTCTTTATGAAGGTCAAGAAGAAAATACATTTCTGTAGGGAAGACACTGTGATTGCATGCATCCTGGCTTCCTTTAGAACTCTCTGTAAGCACTTGGCGAACAAAGGAATCTCTGGAGGTGTACAGGGGTCTGAAGCTGTATGAGAAATAATTGTGTAAAAGTCTGGTGGTGAAGAAAGGGAAGAGCTGCATGTTGATACATTTGAAAATCATAGACATTAACAGAAGGGTGATATTTTGGGTAATGCATAGTCACTTTGATTAGCCTAGGGTATCACAGGATCTTCTCTTCTTTGTGAAAAGGTAATGAATATAGGGAATTGATTAAAGATGGTCTAGAGTTGACAACATTTCTTTTTTGAGGTGCATGCAAATAGGAGGAGATAATATTCAAATTCTGGGAGAAGGAATCTTTCGACTATAGCCATTCTGCCTTGGGTAGACATAAAGTATGAGATTTTTCTTGCCCAGAGTAGTAGTCTTTTTATTTTATTCTGGTTACTTAGATGTGACATTGAACAATGAGAGCAAGATCTAGACAAACACCTTGGTACCTACAGAATGGGATGTGTTCAATTGTATCTTTATTACCGAATGCAAAACTCTAGTTTGAAGGGCATTTTTTTGAGTCTGTGGCAAGCAGCATATATATTTTTTTCAAATTCAAGAGTTTTTTGTTTCTGTTTTTCCAGTAAGACAGATTAGAGTGGTCTGTTTGAAAACTATGTGACAAACAAGTACTTGAGGGTCCGGGACCTATAGATAATCATATCACCTGCACAGAAAAGGTATGTTGTGAAGATCAAAAAAGTTTATTAATATGTAATGAGAGAAGGATCGGGGAATTGTGGATTCTTGAGGGACCCCTTTGTTTAGGATAGCCTAACATGGTAGTGAGAAAAGGACTGGGTAAATTATGAACCCTTGTAGGACTCCTTTGTTTAGGGGATCCTTAGATAAAGTGGTAGGGACAAGCTATATGGAAAATGATCTGTTATGTATAAAGTTGATAAACCATTGTGTGGTTTGTTAGCTCATTCCTACATTTTGGAAGGAGTGGTCTAGAGTGTTGAATGCCTTGGTCAGGTCAATGAGAATAACTCTTCTGAGGCTTCCTTACTCACTCTGTAGAAGGATGCCCTCTGTAAGTGTATAGATTGCAGTCATAGTGCTCTGCCCTTACCAGAAACCATGCTGATGGGAAATAAGATTTTGTAGGTATTAAGGTAGCTGGTAAGATGGTTATATACCAGTTTTCTTTGTAGTTTACTTAAGGCTTGTAGGACTGCGATGCATCTGTAGTCAGTATATGTAGGAGTTGGGGGATTTTGTAACAAATATGACCCTAACTTTTTTACATAGCAGGTGCATTGTTCCAATAAAGAGGTAGGTATTGTAAAAGTGCTTGATTGGTATAAATCAGGAGTAGAGGCAATGACTTCTTGGGGGTAAGCATCTGCGGGAATGCTATTAAGGATTTTGGTAAATTAAATAATTTATTCTGGCAGGTTGCACTGGCGTTTCCTAGAGATGAGAGATGCAGACAATTTTAAATGTGAGAAAAGTGTTTTTAGCTGAGCAAAAAAGGCAACTCTTTGCATTTTTTGTTCAGTAGAAATCATTTTCATACATTTAGCTTGCTTAACTGTTGTACCAAATACCACAAATTCACTCCAATTAAGTTTCAGTGAGAAACAGTCTTGTGTGGCCTGTGTTTCAAGTGCTAGATTATCACTGCTACTGTACTGTACTTAGGGGATGATAGATAATCAGGCTCAGCAAAGAACTAATATGAAAATATGCTTCCTCTTCACAGCACTATTATAAATACCTTTACCTAAACTGTAGCAAATACTTAGGGGATGAGGGATAATCGGGATCAGCAAAAGACTACTATGAAAATATATTATCTCTTTACAACACTTTTACAAGCACCTTTAACTAAACTGCAGCAAATCTTTACAAGAACCCCTTATTACAGTTTTTTTCTACTATCATTTAAGCAGCCACGTGATTACAACTGTTTAAATGATTACCATATTCCCATACTGTCTATGAAAAAAGCACTACTGACTAAAGGAGAACTCAGTTCTTACTTCCCATGATTGCTCCTTAACCTGACAGAACATTAGCACTCCAATTTTCCTCAAGTACGCATATCTGTATTAATGGTTGCATTGACACAAATATATTATAGTTTATTACAGGAGCATAAAGAGAGTCCCCAAGTGAAATTAAAGGTGATTAAGATAAACATATTTTTACAACTTTTTAGAATCCCAAAGAAACCCCTACTTCTACCAGATGGAAGTTTTTTGCACGGAAACGTATGCATTAATTCTTCTTGACACCACATAAGCTGTTTACATAGTGAATGGGCTATAATTCTAGATGTTGGAGGTACTCCTTGCCACAATACATTCCACCATCAGAACATATATTTCTGGACTGTCCTTTATTACAACAATTCTGGTCTTAGTCCTAGGAGAGAACAGAGCAATGGTTTTCAAGTTCAGAAGTCAAGAGGCGTCATTTAATATCATATGGAACTTTACCAAGTCTATAAACACCACACTAGTTTCTTTATTTGAAAGTCTTGACAGCTTTGAAGGCCATAACCAAGCACTGGAAAACAACATACATACCTTTGATGTCTGAATGTTTCAATTTAATGAGAGAGATATATAGGAATGAAAAGTTAATAGCAGAAAGGAAAAACAAACTAGCCCAGATTTTAACCAAATGGGATTCATATTTTGATCTCATATATTCATACAATGGGTCTATATTATATTCTCAAAAGCCGACAATGTCGAATCTGACATTGTCAACACGAGAATATTGAACACTCAGAATCTTGAGTGTGTAAACGGAAATCTCCATAAGGGGAGATTTCCATTTACTGCAATGTAGTGCGGTCTCAGAGTTGGTATATTTAAGTAGTGGGGGTGTCGGGTGCAGGGGAGCTTGCCCCAATTGCTTAAACCCATTAGGGTACTTTTTTCTTTTTTCATTTTGTCTTTTTATAAGGTCGATGTTTGAAGACATCGACCATATAGTGTCGACCATATGTTGTTCGATGTTTTCAAACGTCGATCTTATAATATAGACCCCATACGACAGCTGAGCCCTTCTCACTTTCACTTTTGTAGGGTAAGCTAACCCAGAACACAGGTCTGCACTTAGAATTAATGCCACCCCTTATGATCTATTAGCATATTATACACTGCTTTTGTAGAATTATTTTAAAACCATTTAATTTAATATTCCTTATCTGTAACCAATAGATTCTTAGCTGCATGTTTGAGCTCTGCATTGTTATACTTTTCTCCTTTCTTCCTAATACTTTTATAAATTTACTGCACTATATAGAACACTCTATTTGATAAAATAAATCTTTAAAGTCATACTATAAATTTATCTGCTATACCCAGTAAATAGTTTAATTTCTTCCAGATCTTGTAGTTTGATAGTCATTTCATAAAAATAGCTAGAATAATTAAGAAAATTAATGAGACAGAATGATTAGTTTTTACTTCATATCTAAATCAAAAGTGGAAATTACATTTTAATTCTGTATCAACTTATGGCTTTGTGCTGGTGAATAATCTTGTTGATAGTTTTGTGTTATGTTATACAAAATCAAAAAAGAGATATAAACAAAAATCTTTGTAGCAGCAGAAATATGAACTTCAGATACGGAAGTGATGAAGTGGCTTTGTCAGCAGCCTGTATACTTGCCAAGTTATTAATTTTTGATTTTAGTAAAAATAAATGCTTATTTTGGAAGAGTAGACAGTAGCAGTAGAAGTCACCAGCAGCGTGAATGAAATCTACATAAGTGTGACTAAGTTTGTATCAATGTTTTATATGCAAGATCCAGCTGAAATATAAGCCTGTATACGTTTAAGTAAAATACTGTGCAGTTAGTTATCAAACATAATTTCTATGCATGTACACATAGGTTAGTACTAGGCTAACTGCCCTTGCGAGCCATTTTGAGCCTAGCCAATTATCCCCTGTGAGATTCAAACCCTGTGCCTTGTGGTTGTAAGGCAAACACATTAACCATGAGGCCACCCTCCCATACGGTCTTTGTCTGTTTGTCTTTTTCCCTCTCTTTCTCTACTATAGTTAGCTGGTTTTCTAGTGCTATACATTTTGAGTACTTAAATGCTAGATTCAGCAATAAATAATAGTCCCAGAAACACTGTTTAACTGGCTTTTTCAGTGTTAAGTGACCACTCAATGCTTAGAAACTAAATAACAAAAAGCAATAAAAACAAAATATTACATGAAGTATTATAAATCTGTGATTTTTATCATCAGTGTTGATGTTAGATCTAAACAGAACTTAAATTATTTTTTATGTGTTTGTCATTTGTCTGTAATATTTGTTGCATAAAGAGATGGACAGGGAAATTCAAAAACATTGTTTTCAGTGTGTAAATGATATCCTTTGAGATCTATGTTGTGCATGTTACCGTCAGGCATGCAGCTCAGCGAAAGAATCACACACAAGCTATCAACTGCAGGACCTGTACCGAATGCTAGCTTTGTTAGCTACACCACATATTTCTACAGTACCTTTAGAGCTTATTTAAGTGTGACCCACCGTCCTGATTATATCCAAAAACAAATGATTGTAACTGTTTTTCTCTGTGGCTTTTATGGTGCTTACTGATCACTAATAACAGCAAAGTACTATTAACACTCTCATCATGTAAGTATTGCAAGCAAGAATACTCTAGTATAAAAAGATTTATTTTTGGAAAATGTGAGTGTATGGCGGGGCAGGGGGCAGTCGTCAATTTGCATCAATAACAATTTGGCTATAGTCCGTCATGTTTCTTGCAGTGTGTTAAATTGTGTTGTTTCTGCTAATGGCGCTCAGACTTTCTGCAGCTTACCACTTTATTTGTCAGCCATGATGACAATTCATGAAGAATGACCCCCGTGCATAACTCATTACCCTTGTATGCACACTAACAATTATTAGCATTTCATAAAGAGGATGGAAGTTGTGGCCAAAATCATTCTCAAGAAAAATAGCCTTTTGCAGTTAGTTGTGCCTGAAGGAATCCACAGGCATCTTCAAATCTATCATTCTAGTTGCTGTATGTGGACAATTTGTGCTGTGGGTCTGAAGAAATGTATCATTTAATTAGTATAAATTAAAAAGGCATAAATATAACTTAATTAACTGTCCAGATTTTCACAGTTCCTCACAAAATCTGTTATTTTCTGGCAAATCACAGAGGACTGAACTATTCAAACAATGACACACATTCCAATTACAAACCACATAGACCCACAGAAAATATAAGCCAAGTCAAATCCTGCTATTCCAGCAATCCCCCAAGTTTACACGAGCAACATCCAACATCTGTCCCTACTCTTGGGCCTTTGCTTCCCCATTATTAACTGAAAATGCTGTGCGAAAAATAGGGACAGAAGAGTCACTTCACTAACCCATGTCTAAAGTGTTCTCTTCATCCAGCTGATTCACTCTACATAAAGTGAAACAAGCACATAGTAACTAAAGCAACAGCAGTCAGACATCATATCACAATAGCTAGAGAACTTGCACAGCTGAATTTCACCTGGAGTTACCAAAAGTTCTCAAGCAACAAATACTCTGCTGGAAGGATATCTCCACACCCACTCACTCACCCTCACTCATAGGTCTTTTAATGCTGAAGGTGAAGCTACATTAACACTTCAGCATATTTCAATCTTATCAGTATAATATATCTCTGGAAAGAAATTTAAAAGCCCATAACTATAAAATTAGATGCTGTGACTTGAGACAAGTATTTAGAGTTCAGACACCTAGTCTTTGTATCCATGAAGATCCTACCTCACTGATTATTTATGGTGGTAAACCATCTGGGAGGTTCGCTCCACTCACTCCGCTCCCCTACCCTTCCCCCATATCCCACCCTCCCCCAGCACCTCTACTCTTATCCTAAGCAAAACACTTCCCCTCATTCCTATAATCCAATTAAATACAACTCTACCTTGTCCACAACCTCATTTCATGCACACCTTACTTTTTTATTTAGCCAAACTTACCTGCTCTCTCTTACATCCATCACTTTGAATTCACATGCCCTCTACTATAATTTTTTGCATCTTACTCTACTTTTACCATCACAATAAAATCACCACATGAAACTATTTTACATTAACTCCAGGCTTACCACCGTCTATTCTACTATATACACTAACTAGCATTGCGTCATAATTTTACTACTAACCAATCACATCTCCCCCACCCATCCTTATCACAAACTGCAAGGTAAAACACCTAACCACATTGTCAAAGTCCACTCTTATGTCAAAACATTTCCAGCCTTACCTTCATCTGCACACATATCACCTGATAACAATTTCCATTTACACCTGATGCTACATATCAAAAGGTGCTTCAACAAAGTACAGTTTAAGGGTGTTCACACACAACAAAGTATTAGTTTAAGGGTATGCACACTTATGCAAGCAGCATATTGTATGTTTTTTTTTTTTATATATTTTTCCCCTAACAGATTTATTTTTCAATTGAATTGTACAGGTTATAGGTCACATTAAAGGTGGGGAAAAGTTTTGAAATTATTTATTGTGGTCTCATTTTTTTATATCACAAAACCCTGACATTTTAACAGGGGTGTGTAAACTTTTTATATGCATTGTATTACTCAAATGTGGAAACATACATTCTAACCCTGGCCCACCCTCTAATCCTAACCACAAGAGTAACCCCAAAGATTTAAACATACTTACACTGAGCCTTAGAAGTATATGTAATAAAATAGCCCCACTGCATGACTGGATTGATCAAAATAAATAAATACCCCAATGTAAAAGACTTAATACCTCCAAATACTGCAATAACCAGAAAAGATAGATCTAAAAAAGTGGGGAGGGTTAGCACTTCTATATCCCTCTACACTCAATATCACAACCTACACCAGTAACATACCCATCTTTTCCAGTGCTGAGGTACTAATCTTCTTTTTGAACCTCAGTATATCAAAAATAATTTGCATAATAGTAATATATATTCTACCAGGTAACAAATATACCAGTGTTGGAAAATATTTTATCCTGGACATCCCAAACAATAAACTTTGAAACAATAATCTTAGGAATCGTAAATATAGATTGGCATCCATAGCTTCTGACACCCCCCCCCCAATAGTATAAATCTGTATGTTTTTTCTCAGCTTATCAATGCTCCAACAAGATATAGCAAAGATCTTATCTGCCAATCCACCTTAGACTGGACTCTAGTATCCCACCCTGCCAATTACCCCTCTTCTGGTATACTGTCTAACTGCCTGAGTGATCATCTACCAACTTATTCCCTAAGAACAAACTCCCAACAACTAAGAGTACACACTATAACATCAGTTAGAAACTCAACTATTTTTTTACCAGCATAAATTCAGCAATCTTCTACAGGAAATAGACTGGACACCCCTTAAACAACTACCCCTTAATTCTGCTGTACTATACTTTAATAACACCTTCCTTCACATACCAGGGGCGGCTTGTGCTATAGGACTGCAGCCCCCCACCTGTACGATAAACTTGAAAAATAAAATTTAAAAAAATTCACGGACTCCACGCATGCATGCATGGTTCCTGAGAACCCCATGCACGCATGCATGCTCATTCCAGAGCTCCAGACTGCTCTGTTAGGCAGGAAACTCTGCCCTTCCAGCCCAGAGATCTGTGCAGTGATGACCGCACAGACCGCCAGGTCACCGGACTGCATCGCCAGCAGGAAAGAGGCTCCAGCCTACTACTCTCGTGGGACTAGTCATCTCTCGCGGGAGACCCATACGCGGGCCAGGGGATTCATGGATTGGCAGCCGTTTTGTGGACTTAGCTGTAGAGGACAGTTAGTAGATTCACATTGTGTGTAAAAATTGCCCCAGGTGCTACATGGTGGTGGGTAGAGAATAAGGCTTGAACCCTGTACCTTGAGCCCAGGTGGCAGGAGCCTGAATTCCCTACCCACCACCATTTGCAAAAACATTGCAGATTTTTCCCTCATACTTGTTCTATTCCTCATAAAATCTGCGGTTTCTGTATTTGTGTCCTTGCAAAGCTGGTAGTGCATTGGTGCAGTGGTAGCATTGTTGCCTGACAGTTACAGGTTTGCTGGTTTGATTCTTGGCTGAGGTGGCTTACCTTTTCTGTGGAGTCTGTATGCTCTCCCTGTGTTTGTTTCCTCTAGTGTCCTCTCAACTTACAAAGACATGTGTCTATCTGGAGTGTTTCTCCCTGGGCCTCTGCTAAAAATTAGCTTTTGTTCCAAGTCAGACTTCCCTGGTTAATAAATGTTAAAAATGACACGCATTTGAATATCAGACTTCATATTCTTCAGAAAGTGCATGGTAACGCAAAAGCTTTTATTCTAGCAATTTTCTAAGTGTATAAGATGGATATTTGAAATTTGTCCCTATTTTTGGGATTGTATTCCCCCATTATTGGCTTCATCCAGATTTTTTGTGCTAAGGTTGAGCGCTATGGTAAGAACTGAATTCACTGAATATGTTTGGGGGCTATATTCCCCCATTACTGGCTTTTTCCAGGTGTGTTTTGCTAAGAGATTGAGAGCTATGGTGAGAACTGAATTCACTGAATGTTTGGGGGCTGTATTCACCCATTATTGGCTTTGTTCAGATGTTTTGTGCTAAGAGGTTGACAGCTCTGCTATGGTGAGAACTGAATTCACTAAATGGTAGCCATTTAAGTTTCCGTCTTCCTCTTTCACAAAACAGCTGATTTAGCATAGTGGTATGTTTCTCTGACTGTTTTGCACAGGGTCCTGGGTTTCAGGCTTGGCAATGAAATGTATGGTGGTAACACACCATTTTATTCTAGCAACTTTCCAACATTATGCAAGCAATGTTTAAAATGTGTCCCTGTTTTTTGGGCTTTTGTCCCTCCCACAATAAACTTTGGCTATTTCCAGATTTCTTTGTGCTGCAAAGTTCAGAGATACAGCTGAGTGAGTAGATTTTACAAGAAGCTGAGAGCTGCAGGGGAGAAAAAGTTTAGTGCTGCTTATGCTGAGGCTGCTTGCCTTGTTAATAGCACAACAGGTAGTATACTCACTTTTGATGCAGAAGGCTGTGGGTTCTACTCCCACAGTAGATAGATGCATTGCTGATACTGTACTTTGCAAAGGGGGTGGATGCTGCATTCCTTTTTGGTGATGATACCTAGTAACTATGAACCTGTTATTGCTTGCCATCCATTCCCTATTGCAATATTGCTAGTTTATCATTTTTTAGTGTAAGATAGGCAATTTATTCTTCAAGGGTAACGGGCACTTTATTTGTAGATGAAACAATGAAATACAAAGTTGTTTGCTAGCAGCAGCCTCTTCATTAGTTACAGATCTCTTTAATGTGGAATTATTTAGATGACTTTTACTTCAGAGATTGTGCATATGTACTGATACTGGTGGACTGTAGAAGTTTGAGTAGACTTTTATGCTGGAAATTTTCTGAATTGGTCAGTTTTGTCATTACTGGTGCATGCATTTTGTTTCATTGTTTACTGGAAAAATTTCAAAGCAAATTTAAAACACCCTCTAAAACTGTACTGTATTGTACAAAGAATATAATTTAATACAATCAGGAAGGTGTATGGAAGAGCATGTGTATGTTTCGTGTGCAAGGGGCGTGTGATTTGAAAACAGTCCAAACCCAAAGTTAATCTGCCACTGGCAAAATGTATTTTCTTTGAATGTGGGTTTCAATGCTGTTTCAGTGAATGTGAGTTTTCAAGGGCAGAGAAGTTTTAATGCTAAGTCTGTTTTCATTGTGAGACTGCATTGCTTTGTTTAGCAGATATAATATCTATTAGTGTTTGTGCTGTAAAATGCAAAATAAAACTTTCAAATAAAGTCCAAATCATCGTAGAAGTAAAGCTGTATGCACATTAGTGCTTATGGTTTTTGTTTTTCGGCTTTTCCCGGTTAGTGTTTATGGTAAATGGGGTGAAATAGCCAAGTAATGGTTCATTGGAATGGTTGTAGGGGGGGGAGCTCCATTCGACCATGATTTTGTGAGGGGGGGGCAGCAAACTCATACAGCCCCGGCTGAACTATACCTCTCAACTGTCCAGATTTTTGCAGAATGAAGAGATTTTTGCTTCTTATTTTTGGTTTGTTCCTCATAAAATTTGTGGTTTTCTGTCAAATCATTTAGGAATTAAGTCACTAAATAATGACAGACACTGAGTTTCAGACTTCATAACCTTCAGAAAAATGCATGATAAAGCAAGACCTGTTATTCTATCAACTGTCTCAGTTTATACAAGAGCAATATTTAGTACAGTTTATATGCTCCCCCAATATATTTGGCCTTGTCCAGATTTCCTGCATTAACAGGTTGAGAGATACGTGCAAATAAATTGCTTTATAGAATTAGGCATATCCAAAACTCTCAACTGTACCCGATTTTGGCTCAAAATGTTGCTCTTCCCCTAATAATCTCTCCGCAAAATGGCATTTTTGGAAGAAAACATGGAGGGTTTACAATTAATAAATAACTGTAATAATCAGTTATAGATTGCTTTTATTTCAGAAATGCATGTAGATTCTTTTATTTTGTCAGCTGCTCAAGTTAGCAGTACTGATATTAAAAAGTGTCCCTTCTTTGCAGGTTCCCAGCTGTATTGTGTGACTATTTTATATTTTTGAATCACATTTTTGGTCCATTTTTCATAAAATTGTGTTTTTTTTTGGCAAATTAGTGGCAAATCATTAAAGACTGAAGTTAAAAAATAATGACAGACATTTCAGTTTCAGATTTCATACCCTTTAGAAATTTCATACTAATGCAAGACCTACTTAAGAGCAATATTTAAAAATTGTCCTTATTTTTGGGCCTTTGTCCCACTTCTATGTATGGCTTTGTCCAGATATCTTGCTCTGAGGTTGAGAGGTATGACAAATGTGTCAGGGCCATCGCAGTCAGCCAGAGACATTTCAAATTGTGACATACTTGTTGCACCCCACTCCCCTATGTAGTGACTCTGGATGTGTCCAAACAAGGCAAGGAACAGTATGCAGTGTAAATGTGCAGACTTTCCCCCCATCCAAGGTAGACACAAGTACTACAATGGCTTTTCATCTGTTCTTGATTTTGCAGAATGTTCTGGGTTCTGTAATATTTTTATACTGTTGATTTATGCTTATTATTCAGAAAGTGCCTGTTGCTCTGTGTTTAAGTAGCAATGCTTTAATGACCATCTGGTAAGCTTGTCTGAGATTGTAAGATGCAAGTAAGTTTTAATAAGAATACTGTTAACGAATTGCCAACATTGAAAGCCTTTCTGTTGTTGCCATGCAGAGAATACTTACATAACTAGATAACATATAAGCCTTGGGTATTGAAATGCATAAGACAGGATTTGTAATAAAGGACAGGATTACATTATTTTAAGAGCTCATTACAGGCTTTACCTGCAAACTAAACAGAATGCCAGTCTATCATGTGTGGTCCATAACCTGTACAGTAATCCTTTATGCAATGTATGTTGAGCTTGTTTCCTGTTTGCTTTTCATTTTTTACTTTGATCATGTTTTCCCTATGAAACAACTAGATAGTTGTTGTCACGCAGCAGGTCTTTTTTGGATAAGAAACATTTTTACAAGTGGGGATATCACAGAGATTGCTACTTTCAGCATGTTACTTTGTACTTTAATAAAGCTGAATATAAATTATAATTAGAACCGCGGTGCAAGGAGAAGTGGTTTGAGTTGAGTGCTGCTTCTTTTTTTATACTTGATTTTAACTGGCATTCTAGTAATGTATTTAAAAAGTAATTTATTTTTTCATGCCTCACAACCTTTTTGTTTCCATCTAGATATTAAGTAAGCTGTCATGGGATTGAAATATTTTTTTTCTTCTACACTTTCCTTTTTTCTTGATTGGACTCTCATAATGATAGTTTGGCACCCAGTGCAGCGTATTTAATTAAAATACAGTTTTTGTGGTTTTGATCATAGCTCCTCCCCTTTCTGGTTGGCCTTACCCATTCCCATTGACCCCACCCATTCAGCTGTCTCCTGCAGCCCCACTTTGATTTGAAGTCACCAGCCGCCACTGTCACATACTTAATACCCTAGCTCCCATTCATATGAAAAGAATCAAAAAGAACTCAGCATCACGGCTCTCTAAGGAATGTGAACACCTGATGAAGCAAAGGGACCTAGCCTGGTCAACCTGGAAACAAAACAAAAATGAACAAAATCATGTTAGTTTCAAAATACTATGTAACAAAGTGACAAAACTAATCAACAGAGATAAGAAGTCATATGATTCCCACCTTCAACTCCAGCATAAAATCAACCCCAGTAAATTTTGGCACTCCATATCTTCTCTACTTAACCCTGAAAGAAATGGAGAGCACACCCTATCACCAGATATCCCTCCATCACAAATAGTCAAAAACTTTAACAAGCACTTCATAAAAATATATTTCGGACCTATTAACTTACACCCCTAATGCTGGACTCCCCCACCCTTCAACCTATTCAGACACTGACCCCAGGTCATCAACTTCTTTTAACCTTGTCATTACTAATCCCCTACTCAACAAGATGTCATACAAACCCCATTTCAGCCCATACCCACTGACACCATTAAGAAACTGCTACAAAAACTAAAACCCTGCTCTACCTCAGCTGACAATCTCCCCCCATACTACCTCAAACTGGCTGCTAACTCAGTCGCCTACCCAATCAGTATCCTTATAAACAGATCTTTATCCAAATCAGAAGTACCTACCATATGGAAATAATCTCACATCACCCCCATCCACAAAGTAGGCATCTCTTTTGATCTATCCAATTTCCATCCTATATCCATCTTGTCACCCATATCCAAAATTCTCGATGAGGTATCCATCAGCAGGTAATGTAATATCTATTGCAAAACATTCTTTTAATCAAAACCCAGCATGGCTTCTGACCAAGCCACAGTACAGCTATAGCCCTATTATCTTTTACAAACACTATGAACAAGGCCAGAGATGTAGAATGCTATATAGCCTCAGTATTCCTTGATCTCACCAAGGCCTTTGACACAGTGACTCACCCCTTACTTTTGAACACACTGCCTAACTTAGGCTTATCACATAACACAGTAAAATGGTTTCAGAGCTATCTCAAGGATTGTAAACAAGCAGTGAAATGGTCCAATGAACTCTCACCCTTTCTCCACAACCCTACTGGAGTCCCCAATGCTCCATTCTAGGACCCCTACTCTTCAACATTTTCACAAATGACCTTCACACTGCCTCTCACCCTGGGACCATTTTTCAATACGCTGATGATTCCATCATAATCTGCACTGCTCAATCACTACCAGAACTACTTTCAAAAACTCAACAGTCCTTTACTGCAGTCGAATCCTGGCTAAGAAATGACCAACTCTTTCTTAATCCAAAGAAGACAAAACTAGTACTCCTTCATTCCAAAAACACCTCCCCTGTCACTATCTGACAACACTGTCATAGAAATAGTGCAGAAAAACAAACTTCAAGGTGTTATCATTAACAATAAACTTTCATTTGACTCCCATATACACCAAAATATAAAGAAAATTCATCAAAAACTGGGACTCATATACAAACAAACATTTCTTTACTGCAGTAACCAAAACTACCCTTGCAAAACATTTTTACTTCCCTCCCTTCTTTATGGTGCCCCTATCTTAAGTAACTTACAATATTATACCCTAAGCAAGTTAGAACAGTGCTACAATAAAGTTGCAAAGTTTGCCACAAACTCTAAATATCACACACACCACTATAAACCACGTCTAGAATTAAACTGGCTTGAACTTCCCAACCAACTTGCCTTTATTCAGCTATCCACCTTGCACAACCTTATTTTCAAGCCTAATGCCTGCCCTGCACTAGCCAATCTAGCCACACCTTACACACCAAATTGATTCCTACAGTCAGAAGACAAAAATCGCTTAGCTATCTCAAATCCCACAAGAAAACCTTGTCACTGTCTGTATTCATGCTCTGTCTCTATACTTTGGAATTCACTACCTCTAGGTACCAGGTCTATGCCTGGCCTAACTCATTTCAAAGCCTCTTTAAAAAATCATCTAAAAAATACATGGCTCTGCTCCTGCATAAAGCCTGCTTAATGCTCAGGTCTTCCTCTTCTGTCACATTTCAATCCCTCACAGACTGCAAGATACTAAGGCTCTTCTAACTCCTTCTCTGCTTCTATACCATATCCTTAAGCTACTGCTCAGGCTTTATTGCTTCTATTCTTCTTAACTCTCTCTCACTATCTATCTGCATCACTAACATTCTGGCTGCTATTTTCCTAACTGAAACTAACATTCTATTTTGCATGTACTACAACAGTCAATCTCACACATTGCACTACCTACTTGCTATTTTTTTTGGACAATGTCTACATCATGTATGGTGGGATTGACTATTATTGTCTATAATGTTTTAACTCTATAGACTTGCTTAGATGTATAGTAATATATAGCAACATCTTGTAGCAGCTTGTTCTTTCAACTTATTTTTTGTATAGTATTTCTAATGTAATCTTTATTGTATTGGATTATACTGTATTTGTATTATACTGTATGTGGAGCTTTTCTCCCCAGGCTTCTGCTGAAAACGGGTTCTGTAGAACCAGTCAGACCACCCCAGTAAACAAATGTCAAATAACTCATTCAATTAATGGTTTGTGTGGCTGAATTTGCAATATACTCAGAAGCACACATTTTGATGAAAATCAAGCTATTGATGTGAGTTCTTGTTGTTAGTTGCATGCTGTTTATGGTGCACTGCAGTACAGAGAAGGTTGTCTACACTGAGTAACAGTTATGTACTTTGTGAATTATTATCATACACTTATTTTACTGCCATCTTCATTAACATATCATCTGCACAATGAGGTTACAGAACTGATAAAGCGTAATTTGAATAGACTTCAGCATCTGTGCCACTAACCATCAATACAAGTCTGTTTTTTTTTTGTTTGTCAGTTTGTTTATGAGGATCCTAAGTTCATAGAGCTGTTTGCTTCCTACAGTCATCAGTTTGACATTATTTTTTGCATGTTATACCAGATGAATACGCTGAAAAGGATAGGAAATATATCTGATAAAGATGAAGAACAGGAAGAAAAATTCTTCACTTCTGAATTTATTAAGGAAGAGGACTGTAGGATGCTGACATAGGAAGGTAGTTTGGGTTTAGACAAGGACTGCATCTGAAGGTTGTCTAACAATTTAGTTCAGAGTGTTAAAGCTATAGATGGTACATCCCTCAACCTGGCCAAAGCTATTGACACAATTCCTCACTCAAGTAGAAAAGTTAAACTGTTAACAACCCCCTATGTCACCTGCTGTATTGCCATTTGGCTCACATTTAGATTGCAGGTAATCAAAACAGGGGAAGTTACCTCCACAAAGACAATAGTCACCAGTGCAGACCCCCCCCACTCCGAGTCCTGTGCTGGGACCGCTACTATTTGGCATCTACTTTTCTGAAGTAAAAGCCAATACCAAAGGGCATTGGCTGACAAAGTTTGCAGATGATTGTAAGCTGAAAGCATTCACTGAATCCCCAAATGACTTAGCCATCCTGCAGGAAGGTTTGTTTCAATCCTGCAGGAAAGCTTGTTTCAAATAAATAACTGGTGTCAAAATCATGGTCTGAAACTAACTGCCAAAATGTATTATTGTATCATCTTGGATGTCATCTACCCAAGGGATCTATCTTTATCTCTTTGAACCACATGAGGGTGGGCCAGCACCCCCCTACTTCTGTGTACTAACTGTAACCCTAACCCTATCAATGCCATAACTCCATCCCTGCACATTAACACATTAAACACCGTTTCCTTAACAGTACCACTAAACAACACACACACACACACACACACACACACACACACACACACCAACACATCCAAACATATCAGTACCCAATTGTACCATAGCATCTATGCATCTATGCCTTTTCTTTATTCTAACCCTAATCCCCAACCACTTGCGCATGCACATCCCCCCCTCCACACACACTCAAATCTAATGCTGAAACTTTAATTCCAAACAAAAGTATCAACATTTCTGCTCAGTTCTACTTAGCCTACATTCGATGTTCCACACTTTGAATATTCAACCGCTCAAAAAAATTACATTCAACCAGTTCTGACACCATAAAAATCCCTGAATAAATGAATGATACATTTGGCCAACTGTATATTTACAATGCACGTGTGTGTGTGTGTGTGTGTGTGTGTGTGTGTGTGTGTGTGTGTGTGTGTGTGTGTGTGTGTGTGTGTGTGTGTGTGTGTATGTGTGTGGAGGCTAAGTCTCTTACGTGGGTGTTCAGGGAGACTTGCCCTCCCCCCTGCATTTTCTTTTTGAATGACTCAAATTTTGCTTTTTGGAGTTGGTTTCCAGAAAAGCACAACTCAAGCTCTCTTAACTTGACTGAATGTAGGTGAAGATATATATACTGGATATATATGGAGTGAACCAAGAGTTTGCTACATTTGGTAAAAGTGTGGGGTGGCAAAGTAATCCACATGGAGAATTTGTGGGGAACAAACTTCATCTTAAAAAATAAATAAATAAAAAATAATGTTTCTATAATCAGGAAGTTCACAATGTCAATCTTATAATTTTATTGTGTACCAATATTTGTGTATATAGATATGTATATGTTATGGTACACTGCTGTGAAACATAGTCTGTGACGCATATTAGTCTTTGTTATTTATTGCCTGGAGCCGATCTTGAAGATTACCTCAACATTTAAACCAAAATAATGCTCCACTTACTGGTGGCCTTAAGCGAAGAACACTCCTGTAAAAGGTATAAAGGATTTGTATGCAAATGATGGCATACAGTCAGATATTGCTGATACATTAACCTTGGCTAATGAATCTTATGTTTGGCTTTACTAGCTTAGTATAGAATATACAGCACATACTACATAAAATGAGATGATGTCAGCCTTTGAAATTAAGATTATGTTCTCCAAGCTAATCTGACAGGAATTTAATAGCATGTTCTTTTTCTGAGTTTGTATTGACTTTGTCTAGAGGCAAGGCTTAGGAGAAACATAGCTATGATCTCTAAGAGAAAAATATGGCTATCTCAGTTAAAACGGGTCTTTCAGAGTAACACTGGAATTGACTTGTTTTGCTTTAAATAATATCTCCTGAATCAAAAGAAATGATGAGAAGCCAGGAGTTAAGATTGTAGTCACTCCTAAATGGCAGTCATTCACACAATGGAGGATGGTTATGTTTAGTTTTCTGAGATGTATTAATACTGGTGATAAATATTTTTTGATAACATGGGAGTGTAAATAGCCTTTGAAGCAGAGTTTAAAAGGGATCCTGAACTATATAAAGTCTGAGGTACTTTCTGTGAGATGGACTTCCTTGGACATCTAAATGATCGTCTTCCATATCTAGTGTCATCATGTAAAATCCTAGCCCTGCAACTGCAGAATAGCTTTCAGGATCATCATTATGAATGACTGCATGTTTATGAACTTCTATAGTTAAGACATATAAAGACGTGGTCTTGGGGTGTTGCCTTTTTCTGAGCAAAAGGAATAATGTATAATAGAAGCCGTGACCTGTTTCACTGAGTCATACCAACTGCATTGTCATTTATGCTAATGGCTGGTATGCTAAATAATGAACTTGGTGTTCTTGATGAGGTGGCAGTGGTGTTCACTGGATTAACTGCAGTTGTGGTTTCTCTTAAAATTCTATAGTGTAACCTCAACTTATTGTATAAAGTACCCACAAATCAGTGATTACTTGCTACCATATGAATAGGTAATCTTAAAATCTGACCCAAATACTGTTGGGGAAGGGGGAAAGAATATATAAAGCATGTAGTTATTTTTGGGATCTTTGATCGTATTTGCCTTTTCACCATGAATTTGAAGTAGATGATACCTGCTTTCCTCTCGTATGTCTTTGTCCATAAAAAGGGCCTTTTCTTATCAGAATTTCAGGATGAAGAGTCTTTAAAAGTAGATCTTTTTTGCCTTTTTTTGATAAAAATCATAATAATGTCATCAACTGCTTTGATAAACAGCATGCTATGGGTTCATAGGTAAGTATTAGAAAATCAGACTGCAAACCATTTTAAGTGTAGCAAGACAAGACAGACTGTGAGGGAATTTGAGGCTACTCATCCAATTATCTAGGTTTATCTTCAAGGTGACAAGGGTACTACTACTATGCTTGACATGTAGTGGAAGTTTGTTTCAGAGGTGAAGGATATGTTAGGATATGACACTTTCACACTTATGTGCCTTATTTATCTGCTGATGAAGGTTTAGTTTCTTTAACCAAGTATTTGATGTATCAGTTCTGGTGATGAATCATTAGTTAGATTAGGAATAGGTGATCAAATAGGAAAGGAACTATCATGGCACAAAAGGCTAGAGATAGAGCCCCCACAGAAGAGTCTGTAAGAGATTTAGTACAAAGAAAAGGTCACTGATTTTTTTTGTTATGAATCTCTGAGGTCTGTAAAGTTATGTGATATGTTTAGATAAACACATGCCAAAAAGTGCATTATATTCAATAATGGGTCTGGTAAGATACGACTAAAGGGGAATTAAGTCTTATATGGATCTAATGGAGATGCCTTTAGAAATTAGACAGTCCAGATAAAAAGCTTTCCAAAGTACTGTGGAGATGTGGTCAAATTATAAGGAATTATCAGCAATAGTACCCAGCTTACCTACAATAGTGTCTGATTAGACAGGTGCATCTGCTATATGGTAAGTAAAACTATTTTTTACAATTAAATTGAGACCATTGTCCTTGCACCAATTGTTAACATGGTCTAAGTAGTGCTGGAGCAATTGTGAGTCATTTGAAGATCGAATAACAACATTGAATTTACAGTCAGCTGCAAACCTAGTTAAGCATAGGCCAAAAGTGCCTGAGAAATATATTCCAAATAGGAGAAGGGCAAAAAATGAGCTGTGTGGTACTCTACTGGTAACTGGTGTTGCTTTCAGAAGTGGCAGCTGCTACTCTAACCACCAGTTACCAATCCATTGAGTTATATGAGGATTTAAATTCAGTTTTAGAAATCTATCAATAGTGCTTGCATGGGAATTATGTCAAAGACCTTGGCAAGGACTAGATATGCTGCATGCACTGCAAAACCACTATCCACTGCTTCAGTTACTTTTGAAAGAAATGAATGGGGTTAAAGAGACAGAATTTTCCTTTGATAAAAATCAAATTGATTAGGGTCCAAGGTTAAGAGATTTTCAATGTTGAGATTAATGAAGTCTGAGATAATGTGCTCCATAGCTTTACATATGAGGCTAGTGAGTCTAATGGATCTATAGGTACCAGGATCTATGGTTGGATCTCACCCCTGCCCCTTGTGTAAAGGCATTAGAATAGCTGTTTTTATGCTTCAGGAATGTAACCAGTGGAAGGGCTTACATCAAAGAGATTAGGGGCTCAGAAAGAAAATATTGACACTGATAATTAGTCAACCTAGTACATTGTCAGGGCCCACGGATAAAGTCAGTTTTTGAAGGGCTGAGAGAAATGCTTCCATAGTATTTAAGTGAGGCGGCTGGGATTTTTGAACCTATGGGTGATAGCTATAACTATGGGGGAAGTAAAATTTGCAGTAAATTGCAACTGAGGTATCTAACAACTACATTCTGACATCTTCAAGATATGTCCTTGCAGTTATGCTTTCAGTTCCTCATCTGATGAGTTATACAATTTTAAATCATCTACAAAAAGAAGATGAGAAGTCTTTACACTTTGTTGTTTTCTGGGAGTCAAACTGCAGGCATGAGCTAATCTATTAAGTAGAGAGCTTAATGTGGGTTAAGGACAAGACAAAAGAGCTGCAGTGACAGAGAATCACCGTGGAAGATTCCCCTTTGAATTTTTATCCCTGGAATAATAATTTGTCCTTTATCACGGCTTATCTGCAAAGTCATTTGTCACTGTTTCACGATCGCTGTAATGAATCGATCAGTGTAGGGTGTATCTTATACATTTTAAGCGTTATTTTATCCATGAATGTCGGATACTGTCTAGTGATTTTTTTATAGTCTATTTATGCTAGACATCATTTTTTCCCTTTTTTACAGTTCTCCATTATGCCTTTATTTAACAGCCAATCATCCTTTGTTCCACATGACTTTCTTTCATTACCCTTTTGTTCTATTGCCATGATTGAGTTTCCTTCTAAATGACTATAAACTCTGCTGGCATCAATTCCAGTGTATAGTTTATACAGCGTCGAAAGGCAAGTTATTGGTCTATGGTTTTTAGGATAGCTTGCAGGTTCACTCTTAAGTTGGAGTGTTGCTTTTCCTCTTATTAACCAGGTTGGTGTCTGTTTGGGGTGTGCATATGAATAGTTCTTACTCATGGTAAGTCTTCAAGTAAATATATAAATATTTTTAGCCAGAAGTTAAGTACTGCATTCTGGGCCTATGATTTTCCATTTAGGAGCTTTTCTTAACTTTGTTTCAATCTCTCTGGCTGTTAATTCATCCCATTTTATATCCTGCACATTTGAACTTCTTTCTTTTACTTCTTCTATCCATTTAGCATCTTTGTTATGTTCCACAGGATCTTCATGGATATTGCTCTAAAATGTATCTATTTTTTTTTTGGTGGTATTTCAATTCCTTTGCCTTGTTTCCCAATTCTCTATAAAACTTTTTGTGTCATCAATAAATTGCTTATTTTATACTTTTTCTTTGTATTTATCATTTTCTAAGTTTTTTTGCCTGTGCTGATATTTTTAGTTTATTATTTGTGATAGTGCACAATAGTTCCTCATCTGTTCTGACACTGTGCATTGCTTTTATCATGTCTGTCTTTCTGAGTATTTTTGTTAATATAGAGAGATAAAATAACAGTCCAACCACCAAGGCTAGTGGCATATAATCCAAAATGAGCAGCAAGCAAAAATATATATTTTAAAAACAGAAGTTTAATGCCACAGGATTAGCACTTTCACAAAATGTGCTTTATCAGACCCTACAAAAACATACTGATAGGCATCTAACATTTAAAATAAGAAAAAACAATCAAAGAACACAGTCAATTAATGATGTTGTGAAGACTGGGAGAAGATGGGTGAAGGCTGCCAGCCTAGCCAGATAGAATTTTGGAGATAATTCTGTCATCTCTAAATATTAATGTAAACCACAGGCTTGTTGTCTTAAATAGTAAAATAGTGTTATCTGTAGAACTGGAAAATAATGTAACAACAGTGCACTCAGCTGACCAAGTAAAGCATGTTGTGACCCTTTGATCTAAACACGGCTCCAACCAGTATAGATGAAAGAATTCTTGCTATTGTTTTAAGGCCAGAGTTAATGGCCAGAATTTGCATGCATAAATCTCCTTTATTGCTATGGTTTCTGCCTAGAGGTGAAGAATATAAACGTAGTTTCTGTTAGCCTGGGAACCTAGGGAAGTGTGAAGAATGATGTAATGTGAACCAGGAATGTGATTTTTAAAAACAGAGAATCAGAGAGCATTAAGCATTTTTGTCTTGACCATCCAACTCACAGCACTGTCTTGCTCTATATGTAAGTTTAACTTAGACTTGTGTTTTCTCCTAGAAACAGCTAGAAACTAGAAAGATTAGATTGTGTTTTCTGTGATGTAAGAACTGTACTACTGAATTATTTTAAGTATTTCTCTGTGATCTATGAATTCTCGACTAGCACTGTGTAGTAACAAAGCATTGCCTTGTGTTATGACTATTTGTTATTAAATATTTTTAAACCCTTTCAACTGTGTGTGTGTGTGTGCGTTGTGTGTGTGTGTGTGTGTGTGTGTGTGTGTGTGTGTGTGTGTGTGTGTGTGTGTGAGTGTGTGTCAGCTACTTGGGCAGGGACATGAAGCACTGGTAGGACAGAGAGGGTGCTACAGGTTTTAGCTTGCCCACTAAGCTGAGATCTGGACCCTATAGATGTGCCAGTGGAGAGTCTTATTGGGGACCTGGACAGCAAGGGAGCAACCAGCCCTGGACTCACTGTGACCTCTGTGTGCTCTTAAGGGAAATTGCACTTTACTGTGTGTATTTGTTATCCTTTCTTGCTATATGAGATGCCCCTCTCTGGTATTGGTGGTGAGGACTGAGGCTCCTTGATTGCTGGGCCAGAGCACGGGCATCACATATTAATTGTTTGGCAGTGGTGAGATATCTACACCACATATTAACTGGCTGGCAGCTACTAATTAGCTTGTAGTGGTGTGGGTAGAGTGAATTCCTGTAGCTTGTGTAAAGTGAGCTTTGAGGGTGTTTTGTACTCTAAATGAGCCATGCAGTGAATACTCAGAGTTCAGATCACAATTGTTTTATTTCTTTTGTTAGTTTAGTTAGTTAGGGTGAGCAGGCAGCATGTCAGCAGAGGAGTATGGAAAGTTGACAAGGAACCAGCTGACGGAGATGTGCCAGGCTAGAGGACTGGTGCATGTAAACCTGACTAAGGTAGACCTGATTGCAGCCTTGGTTACAGCTGCATCAGAAAACAGCAACCAGGAGGACAATCAGACTGGCACTGCAGATATAATACCCTCAGAGAATGGACAGCTCAACCTTTCTGCAGAGGACTTAAAAATCCATCTGGAGCTAAAGAGACTTGAGTTGGAGGCCAGGCATTTGGAAACAGAAGCTGAGGAAAAGGAGTGGCAGAGGAGGCATGAGAGGGAAATGCTGATTCTTCACCAGAGTCATGGAGGTAATGGGGAAGGGAGTAACTGGACCCCAGAAGCACAAAAGGTCAGTAAATTTCTTCCGCAGTTTAATGAGGGTGATAATTTTGATAGTTTCATTCATATGTTTAAGAAGGTATGCAAACAGTATGGTGTTGACCAAAAGCTCTGGGTACAGTTCCTGACCCCCTTACTCCATGGTAAAGCTGTAACTATTTGGTCAAAAATGCCTGACTTTGCATGTTTTGATTATACTACTGTTAAAAATCACTTGTTAAATTGTTTAAGTTAACACCCAAAACATATAGGAACAAGTTTTGTGAGCATAGACGCAAGGCAGATGAAAGTGTGTGTGAATATGTTGCTGAACTGCACACTTATTTCCATAAGTGGGTGAGTGGATGTCAGGTCACCACTTCTAAACAGCTGGCAGACCTTTTGTTGAGGGAACAAGCTCTTAGAATGTTGCCTGAGGACATGAGGATCTGGTTAGCTGATAGACAATGTGCTACTTCAGATGAGTTGGGGAAGAAGGGAGACCTATACCTGCCAAGCAGGGCAGCCCTGCACAAGAAAGGGTCCCCCAGTACTGCTCATGGGTCTAAAGGAACCCATGGTGGGCAGCACAGACTGCCCCAACAGAATCTGCCAGTAGCAGGGGAAGGCACTAGTCCAGGTACACGTCTAGGAGCTAGGGTTAAATGTTTTGAATGCAACCAGTGGGGCCATGTGGCATGCAGGTGTCCACGGAGGCAAGGTGGGGAACAAAAGGTGAGGGAGCCAGTAAGTGGGAAAGACAAAATGCCAATAGTAGGTTATCTTGGGACAACAAAGGTGCTAAACTACCACCAGAGGTTATATGCTATTGTAGTGAATGACAAAGAGGCCATTGCCAAGAGAGACACAGCCTCTGATATAACAATTGTGAAGCCTGCAAAGGTTACGGAGAAGCACAACTTGCCTGGGCAGTCTATTCCAGGCAGGGCTTTAGGAGGGATCCCATTTCAAATACCTTGGGTTAGGGTTCACCTTGATTGGGAGGGTGGAAAAGGAAGTCAGCAAGTAGGTGTGTTTGAGGATATACCTGCAGATGTCCTGATAGAGAATGATTTTGATAGTGCAGTATCCTGTGCTTGTGCAGTTACCTGTAGTCAGGCTTGGAGACAAGCAGGTATGTCTGGTAGCCTTGGGGAGACCCAGACAGACTACATACTTTTACCCAGGACTGGTGAGGTGGTTACTTCAGGGAGGGAGCTACCCTGTAGCAGTGAGACTGAAGGTGAACCACAGCTGCTTGGTGATACTGATGGTCCCTTGGACAGAGGGACTGCAAAGGTAGAGGTGAGTAGTAGGACCCAGGCTGACAGTGAGGCACCACTGTCAGAGAATGCCAGACTTCCCTGTGGAAGGGGAGCTGGGAAGGGTTACAAGGAGAGAGTTGACAGGCTCTGCTCTCAGACTCTACATTGCAAGGCCTGAGGCAGGTAGCTAAGGAGGCACCTAATTATCAAGGAAAGGGGGAATCTGTATACTGGGACAAAGGGTTACTATACAGAGAGTGGACCCCTGAGGGAGGGCTGGAAGGTGAGAGAGTACACCAGTTGGTAGTGCCTAGAGCCTACCATCTGGTGCTTCTAGCGATAGACCATGACATTCCCTTTGCAGGTTGTATGGGCATAAAATGTAAAAAGAGGTATATAATGCAGAACTTCTATTGGCCTGGAATTTCCAGAGATGTAACAGGGTACTTCAGGACCTGTGAGCAGTGCCAAAAGGTAGACAAGGCAGGAGACAAAGTGAGAGCTCATTTGATGCCTTTGCCTGTGATTGAGGAGCCATTTCAGAAGGTAGCTATGGGTATTGTGGGTCCTCTGAGTACCCCAAGTTCCACCAGGAAAAAGTATATCCTAGTGGCAGTGGATTATGATACACAATACCATGAGGCAGTGGCTTTGTCCTCCATTGAGGCAGAGAAGGTGGCAAATGCTTTGTTGGAGATTTTCAGCAGGGTGGGTTTCCCAAGAGAAATACTGACTGACAGAGGTGCCAATTTCATGTCAGACCTGCTGGCTTGTCTGTGGAAGTCCTGTGGGTGAAGCACATGAAGAACACCCCCTACCATCCCCAGACTAATGGTCTTGTTGAGAGGTTAAACTCTACAATCAAGTCCATGCTATGAGCATTCGCAGATCAGTTTAAAAGGGAGCGGGACAAATATTTGCCCCATCTGTTGTTTGCTTACAGAGAGGTACCCCAGGAATCCACAGGTTTTTCACCATTTGAGTTGCTGTATGGGCATAGGGTGAGGGGACCTCTAGATTTAATTTGAGATGAGTGGGAAGATAAGTGCGAGTCTCACAAGGAGTCTGTTGTGGCATACATCCTAAACCTCAGCACAAGGCTCAGGCAACTCATGGGCTTGGCCCAGGAGAACCTGGCAGAAGCCCAACAACAGAAAAAGGTGTGGTATGACAGGAATGCTCGAGCTGGAGAGTATGCTGTGGGGCAGCAGGTAATGGTTCTCATTCCTCTCAGACACAACAAGCTGCAAGCAGCTTGGGAGGGACCCTACAAAGTGGTAAGAAAGGTAAGTGATGTTAACTACATGGTGGAACTGCTAGGCAGAAGGCAGGGGCATAAATTGTACCATGTTAACATAATGAAACCTTACCATGATAGGGAGGCCCTTGTGCTGAGCATTTGCAGTGGATTGCAGGAGGAGTTGATCTGTAGCCCGTATTCACAAACTCATCAGTTAACGTAGTCTTTGCTTGCATGTAGTCAATATCTCCAGTGTAAAGATGAGAGACATGTAAAAACTGTCCCTTCAATACATTCTTAAACATTCTTGTAGGGTGCATACAATGCCTTGAAAGAAGACTATTCTTCCTACAATCTTTTCTAGCCATTGATCTGTTGCATGAACATATTGAATTCATTTGTGTTTTATTGGATTTAATTTTGGAGCACAATGTTTTTACTTTTGATGGCAAGTTTTACTTGCAGAAGCAGGGTGCTGCCATGGGCACACCCTGCATAAACAGTTATGCCAACTTAGTGCTAGATAAATGGGAAGTGAATGTGATGTTTTCTGAACATGCCTTCAGGGGTCATCTTATTTATTATAAGCATTTTGTTGACGACATCTTTAACTTGTGGGATGGTACACATCAGGTGCTGTGTGATTTTTGTGAGTTATTTGGAAAGTATAGTTCATGCTTCAAATTCACTATGAATTCTTTTACTGAACGCAGTGATTTTCTAGATACCACTTTAGTGCTTAGGGAAGAAGGATGTATAGACTCAGTAATGTTTAGAAAAGAGTGCAGGAAGAACAGTCTTCTTTCAAGGCATACTATGCACCCTACAAGGATTTTTAAGAATGTATTGAGGGGACAGTTTTTACGTGTCTCTCGACTTCACACTGGAGACAGTGACTACATGCAAGCAAATAGTATGTTAACTGATGAGTTTGTGAATAGGGGCTACTGATTAACTGGTGTGAATGAAAAAGAAGTACTTGACTTGAGAAATACTACAGGTAAACCTTACTTACATAGACATGATTTAGCTATTCAGAATTATACCTCTAATAAACCCAGATGTGGTTCTCATTGAAATATTGCAAACTAAAAGAATGAGTGAGAAGGTCACTGAAAAAACCAATCAGTAAAAACAAAATGAAAACTCCAGCAAAGCTAGAACTTGCAATAAATGACCTCCCAAGTCATGGACATTCAGAATTGCTAATTAGCTGAAACACCTGATGTTCATAAGGATCATTTGCATATATCCCATGTGCATCTGACACAAGAGGTTTGGGAGGTCATTTATGGGAGGTTCTAGCTTGCTGGAGTTTTCATTTTGTTTTCATTAAAATATAGCAGTAATATACAATCAGTATGTGATGTTATAAGGCAGAATTGGTCAATTTTATGCTCAGATGACAGGATTCAAGAAAGAGCTGATGACTCGCCTAGCTTTATGTATAGGAATAATTTGTCACTTAAAAAAGACAACTTTGTTATAAATCCTTTAGGAAGGAAAGATGTGGAACAGCTAGGATGGACACGTTTCCTTGTAGATCCTGTAAAGCTTGTAGTTTCATGTCTTGTGACAATGTTTTTGTTCATACAACTACAAACAGAAGTTATACCTTTAATTAACATGCTGACTGCAAGCATACCAATTTAGTGTATTTGGCCAAATGCGAAGGATGTGAATCATTCTACGTAGACAAGACTAATAAAAAACTTAAAGAAAGAGTACTACATCATATAGGGGATGTTAAGAGGAAGAACTGTCTCAATGCTCTTATAAGCATATTAGTAACCACTCTGGGCATACATTTACATTTACTGTTATAGAGGTTATAAGAAATAGTTTAAGGGGTGGAGATGTTGTCAACAAAACTAAGTTAATGGAAATGAAATGGATTGCAACTTTGCAGGCACGTAGAATACTGGGCTAAACTTTACTATACCATTAAAGCCAGCCCTGAAGGCTCATCCTTTACATCATTAATTGACTGCGTTCTTTGATTGGTTATTCTTATTTTAAATGTTAGATGCCTATCAGTATGTTTTTGTAGGATCTAATGAAGCACATTTTGTGAAAGCGCTAATCCTGTGGCAATAAACTTCTGTTTTTAAAATATATATTTTTGCTTACTGCGCATTTTTGGATTATATGCCAGTAGCCTTGGTGATTGGAGTGTTATTTTATCTCTCTGTGGTTGTCTTTATTGCAGGCCAACCTTTAGTCATTAGTATTATTATATTCTTGAATTTTGTTAATATGTTCTCTCTTCTATACTCTTCTAACAGTGATACTTCTTGTCTTAAATGCTTTATAATTTTCTCTATTTGATATTTCCATGATGGCATTTGATTTCTCCCCATCCTGTCCTTTACTACCCTGTGTTTTAGTGGTAAGACTTTATCTGTTATTAATTTAGCTTCACAGTAGTATATCCTATTTACTTCTGTTATGTCATATGGATCTCTATGGACATTCCTAGTTACCATGCTCATTGTTTTTATCAGACTTCTAACTTTTTGGGTTTTATTGACTTTAGTCTATTTCTTTCATGGATCTTAATATGTCTATTTCTATTAAATCAAGTGACTCTTCTCTTAGATCATTTTCTTCTAAACTGAGGGCACATTCTTTGTACTCTGTACTTCCTTCTACAACAAGGGAGCCATCCTCCCCCTTAGCCTGGTCTAGTCCCATTGTAGAAATGCTTCCGTGACATAGTCATTTTTTTCCAGACCTGGCTCTAGTGTATGTGCCAGGATTGGTCACTTTTTATTCTGGGACTTGTGCACCCAGCTATCTTTTTTTTATTTTTTAACCTACTTCTGTCCATGATATATGCTATATAACATAAAGTCTATATATCAGCGTTTATTTGCAAGGACCAAACAGTATCAGAAGTAGTGGGCCTTAAACTAAAAAAATCACTGGTAACAGTGAGCTACTAGTAGGCAAATGCCCTTATAGATTACTACACTCAGTGCTTTTTTAGTCTAAGGCCTATTTCAGCAAAGTTACAAAATTAAGTTTCCTCAAAGCTTTTTTTTCTGGTTATATAACTGAGAACCATTTGAAAGCTCTTGACAAACATATAAAGTCTAAAAAATAAGATAAAAGAGACATAAGCTGCCAGAAAAAAAAATATGGAAGAGAAATTAACTTCCTTGTTTCTTTTAATGTTCACGAAGTTTTAAAAATTCTTGTAATAAAATGATCATCAGTAGACAGACATGAACCACTAGGTAAATTAAACACTTTGGCTTGAATAAGATGAAAAGAAGAAAAATTCATGGCCACAATGGCATAAATGCCTTGCACACCATGCATTAATTCCTACGTGAGAAAAAGTTAGAGTTGATCCTGTCAGGAAACCGTGTGCTATGCGAACAAAATTCTGTCAGACAAGAGGGAGAATGTCAGTAAACCAATGTTATAGTTTACAGTTATCATTCCTGAAGATCTATGTTTGTCTTGGTCATTGAGAAGCTTTAATGAAAAGTTTGGCTCTATCCTATATAGGTTCATAGATTCATAGAATGATACTAGGCTATTGGCCTGGAAGCCCTTATAATCCTAGCCAAGAATTTCACCCACATTCCCTCAAAGTCAGCACCTGCTTCCCCAGTCCAGCAGGGACACAAGTGGGATCCTAGGGGTGTATTTTCTGTTTCCCATCCAGTCATCCAGGTTCCTCTTAAAGAGGGCTAGAGAGGTACTCTGCTTGACATGGAGACGGAGTCTATTCCACAGACAGGGGAGTCTTTGGGACACAAATCTATCCCACTAACAAGTTCTTTTAATGTCACAGACCAGGTTAAGGCCTTGCGTGTGGGTTGCGTGAGTGGAGTTTGTTTTACGGATATGCAGCAACTCCATCAAGGCTGGGTCTGAGATGGCCTCGTATGCCAGACACAGATCACCTCTGAGCAGTCTGTATGAGACTGAGTAAAGTGACAGGGCTTTTAGCCTATCTGTATAGGATAGGTGTTTGAGACCCTGGATTTGCCTGGTCAGGAACCTCTGTGGTCTCTCCAACTGCTGCATGTGGTTGGCAAGGTACATGCCAAAGGGGGCATTATACTCGATAATGGGTCTGAAAAGGGAGGAGTACTGGGATGTTATGACCTCCTTGTTCCTGGATGAAATACGCTTATATATGAAGTGAGCCATGTAGAAAGTCTTCTGTACAATGGAGGCAATGTGGTGGTCAAAAGTCAGGTTGCTTTCAACCTGGATGTCCAAGTCCCTCATGACTGACTGCATGCTTAGTATGTTGTTGTTAATGTGATAATTAGTGGGGATGACATTTACCCCAAAGGAGATGATGATGCATTTTTTGGCATTCAGTTTGAAGTCATGCTTCTGGCACCAGTCAATAGTTTGGGTAAGGCCCTCTTGGAGGATGTTCACATCACTAGGGGAATTTAAAACAGCACCCAGCTTGCAGTCATCTGCAAACTTGGTCACCCACAGACCAATAGTTTTGGCTTGCACCTCAGAAAAGTATATCCCAAACAGTAGACGCCCCAAGACTGATTATTGGGGCACACCACTCATTACAGGTCTACTACTACAGGTGGCTTCCCCTACTTTGACAGAGTGGGTTCTATCAGTGAGCAGGTTATCTACCCATCTTGTAACTTATGGGTTGATGCCTACTTGGGAGAGTTTATCTGTTATGCCAGAGTGGGGAATAGTGTCAAAGGCTTTGGCTAGGTCAAGGTAGGTGGTATGCACCGTCTTTTCCTCGTCCATGGCTTTGGTGACTGTTTCAAAGAAGTCAACCAAGTTTAACAGGCATGATCTCTCTTTGACAAAACCAAACTGTGTGGGGTCAAATGTTTGGAGATTGCCAATGTCCTTGTTTATAAGGTCCATGATAATGCGTTCCATGGCCTTGCAGATCAGGTTAGTTAAGCTGATGGGCCTATAACTGACCAGGTCAGAGGACGCTCCACCTTTGTGTGTAGGGATGACAGTTGCTGTCCTCCATTCAGCTGGGATGAAGATGGTACTCAGGCTTTGGTTGAATAGGGTGTCTAATGGAGCTGAGAGTTCATGCCTGAGTTCATGTAGGATACAGCCAGGGATGTTATCGGGTCCCATGGTGACTGTATTTTTTGCCTTTGAGAGGGCATTAAAGACCTGCTCCCTGTTGATGAGGGAATGGGGGCAGGTCCTGGGGATGTCCTGATTTACTGATGGGGGGGCAGGGGGTGAAGTTTTCACTGAACCTGTCTGCCAGCAGGTTGGCTGTATCTATGGCGTTTGGGTATGTGGTGTTATTAACCACCAATTCAGAGCAGATTTGGGTGTTGCCTTCGAGATTTCGGACATATGTGAAGAAGGCCTTGTGATTGTCTTTGGTGGATGTGGCCAATTTGGATTTGGAGTTAGCCTTAGAGGATTTCATCAGTGACCTTATTTGCTTCTTCAGACAAAGGACAGATTGCTTCCAACTTGGCACCTGCTCCTTCTTGGCCCTGGAGAGCAATTTGTTTCCTTCTATTATAGAGTTTGCTTATTGCTGCTGTTCACCAGACAGGTTTACTCTTCCTTGAGGAAGATGATTTGGTCCTGCCAGGTATTTCTCAGTCCATGCAGCTATGTAGATGCTCATATAGTTTCTTGGTGTAGGCTTGGACACTAGTGCTAGTTCCATCTGAAGGGACGGTGGCTGTATCACCTTGAAAATTACATTTTTGACCAATAAAAGTGAAGAAAAGACATAGTAAGGCTTAAGTCTATGGGAAAAGGAAGATGTTTAGCTTTCATGCATGGTGTGAGTAATAAGGAAACACAAGTTTTGGGGATGATTGTTAAGCTTTCTTGCAAATAGGGCAACTTCAGGCATGTCCAATTCTAACAAAATCTCCTGAAAAGTTAGTGAATAGATTTCATTCCTGAGTCAGAGTTGTGAATCTTCCAAGTGGTTCTATAACCTTGGCAGATATACGGAAGAAAAATGCAGATTGTGCTAAATAGCCCAGTGCCACATAACAGTGTCTCTTCGCAGAGATGAAAAGAACAGATGACTTCCTGCTTGATGAAATTCCACAACTCTGTGGTGTTGGCTGTACTGATCGGAAATTGACTAGGAAGAAAGTTGTCCTGAAAAGTTGTCAGTGCCCTGAATATTGCTTTCCTTTCTATCAGGTTAGTGTGAAGAGACCTTTCTTGTTAATATCAGTTGGTCTGTATAGAAAGATTGATAAAAAGTGCTATCCAAAGATTTTCCATCTACAAACTGTAATAGGAATCAGGGATGTCTTTCGATATGTTGACTAGATCAATCTACCAGAAAATTAGATTTTCATTACTGAATGAAAGAGTGGAATAATTGTTTCTCTGTTGTCAGTGGACTAATTGCAAATATTTCTGAATGCCTATCAAAGTATTCTCATGTCAAGATTGTCATGAGGAACTACAGCCCTTAGTTACAGCCATGCTGTTAATCGTTCACTGTAGAGATAAATGTTTCCATTACATTTTGAATTTCCATTAGTTCCTTCTAAGGCAAAAAGATTATAATCTGAATTGATGTTTTGCTTTCCCTAAAAGTGCTATAAAACATGCTATGGTCAGGCATGATCTCTTGTAATTTATGGTAATTCACAAAGACAATGTGGAAAATGGAAGCCAAATAGTTTGATCTTCTTATTCCTACGGTCCTAGATGGACGTCACCTTTTTATCGTATCTTATAACCTTGCAGCCTTATCTAATACACAGGTTCATAAGTAAATACTAGGCTAGTTGCCCCTGTGGGCAGTTTTAAGCCTAGCGCATTTCCTTTTTTGTGCATGATATAAACTATCTCATATGGTTACAGAGTTTCCTTATCCATCCATTAGTCAATAATTATATATTTCCCTTAATGAGAATAACTGGGATTGTACCATAGATAATTTGAGGGGACCCATGCATAGAATAAATCATTTAGGAGTTGCCTCTATCCATTAACAGTAGTACAGTGGCCAATCCCCGGTAAAGTTTCTATTTTCCTTCCATAGATCTAAATTATGCTTGAATGTGGACAGGGATGAACTTTCTTTCATGCGGATTACTAATTGTCTATTACTTAGCAGGTGTATCTTCTGTGAGATATATCTGCTTCTCCAAACAAATCTGTTGCTGTCACAGAAGAGGTTTAGATCCCTAGAAAAAGTATTTCTAATGCCATTTGACTTGCTGATGTGCAGTAAATCCATAAGTAATGGGTTAGACGATGCTTTGTATGCCAGACCCAGGTCACCTTTTAGCATTCTGTAGGATACCAAGTATAGTGACATATGAAACTAAGGGGGAATAACTTTTTTACTAAGGACTGATATTAATAAAGAGATAGCTTTATGATAAACTTTCTGGGCATTATATAAACACTGTAACTTTAAAAGAGAGTTATACCATCTGGAAGCCTTTTTAGGTGCTGAAAAGTGAATCCCTTAGAACATCCTTGAAAATGTTTTAAAGATGGACAGTCCACTTTGTATCTGGATGTCTGATTCTCTCTGCTCTCTGTCTCGCTCTGCTCCTTTCTGGAGAAAAAGAATTGCCTATAGGCAAAATAAAATTTCTTCTATGAAATTTAAAGTTTCAACGGAGGAAGTATATTTTGGTATGATCCAGAAAACCTTAAAGAATAGCTGCATATATTAGAATCCTGACAAAGAGAACACTCAGTTTGCCTTGTACATATTTTTGTTTATTACACAGGTCAGAAGAAGGAGACCTTTTATTTTTCCCTTGCTGTCTTGAACTTTTTCAAATACCTGCTTGTGTTCTCTCAACAGACTTCAAAGGTTTTAGTGTGGTTTAATACCCGGTTGTAATAATGATTAGCAAATTAATTTTAACTGAATGAAAGCTGCTGTATCACAATGGCTAAAGTAGATGACATTCCATGGATCCGAGTATGAGAACACATCCAGAACTGCTAAGTACATCCTAAGACATTCACTCATCTGATACAATAATAAAGGATGCCAACAAAAGCACCAATGAAAGTAATGCTGTGATCTTGTCTTTGGAATACACTGATGTCCATCAAGAGAATTTCAGGATTTTAAGTACTCTGGCGCTGTTTCTAAATACATTAACTCCAGATTCACTATAGCACAAACTAGGAACAAACAAGACAAAGAAGACACTACTGGAATCAACAGTTTTACATTTTTGAAGACTTCCAATTTTTATCCTCAAATTGTCAATGAGGGCCCTAAAAGCAACATATTTTTTTTGGGGAAAAATTGCTGAAACAGCAGTCTACTACATCAACAAAAGAAAATAATTACAATAATGTTTTAAATGCATATCTCCAGAGAAAGTTAACAAATTGTCTACAGTTATGAGACAGTATGTAGATAAAATTACTTCACTGCTACGGTGAGCTATGAAGCACTCAAAGGGGGAGGGGGCAAGAACTGAAGAAAGCTCCTAGCAATGCTGACTTCATTTAGTTTTATATAGGATCATAGGTAGTTACTGGGCTATCAACCCAAGAGACATTTTAAGCCTATTCAATACCCCATGGAATTTTATTGTTAAGATATAGGCTTGCACACTTCAAACATATACAGACTGCCCCTGTCCATTAGCAGCATAGGTGGAAACCATGGGTAAATTTTTGATTTCTCTTCCATTGGTCCAAATACATTTGCTAGTATTAGAGATTAGCTTTACATATTTTACATATGGGAGCATTGTTATCATCCAAGATTCAAAGTAATGCCAGTACAGGTCAAGCTTTAGACTTTATCATGGGCCATATCTGAAGAAATGTCTGGCTAAGAATGAAAATCAATTAATTAGACAAACCCCAAATATTATGGATTATTCCTAGTATGATCTTACATGAACAAAGTCTGCTTTTAGTGGTACCATTCTTAATCAATTTTTCCTGATAAAAATATTCAGGTCTGAAAAGTGTAATATTCATCTTAGAGTGTTGCCTTTTTGGTGACCAGAAGTAGCCTGGAGTAGAGACTTTGCCTCTTTGTAAGAACCACCGTACAGCCTTTTTGCTTCAATATGATCATCACCAGAAACAGGAAAAAACTTACTAATAGACAAAATCACTATGGAACTCTTCTCAGTCATCCAGGCCTGCCTCAATGGAACTCAACCCACTGGTGAAGCAACTCATTTTCTTAATAATACAATATAGTCAAAGTTTGATAAATACAACCCAAAAGGTAATTAAAATAGAAACTTATCTCTTATGTGGCTAGACAAAACTACATGAAAATTAATGAATCTCAGTGATAAAGAATGGGAAACATATATATGCCACTGATAAAATCATACATACTTTACAATGAATTAAGACACAAGTGTCAGAGACAACTTAATGAAGGTAAGTAGCAATACTGTCTCTATCTGTAACATAAAACAACCTATCTGCCTTCTGTCAGATCAATTATAAATTCATAGGTAGAGCTAATCCTATCAGTGACCACTCACCTACCGTCCTGTACAGGAAACGAGCTCAGACACAAACCAACACAATATATAAATTTATCAGGAACAAAAAAAAATGTTTCCCCCTCCACTTTCAACCATCTTCTTCAGCAAAGTAACTGGTTACCTCTTAGAAACTTCCCACTTGATCAGGCAGTCCTTTACTTCAACAATACCTTTCTTAAAATACTCAACAATATAGCACCCACAAGAAAAATAACAGCAAAAACTAGGCACATACCTTGGCTATCTAAAGATACCCTAGCACTGCTCAAGCAAAGAGACAGGGCATTATCCACTTACCACACTACTAAAAATAACATAACCACACAACATATCAGCAGCTATGTAACCAGACTAAGAGACAGATAAAAATAGACAAGCAAAACTATTTCCTTTCAGATCAGCAAACCCATCAATTTAACCCCAGAAAATGTTGGCAAAACATTAACAATCTTCTCAACCCAGGCTATACCCCCACCACTCCATCCACCATCTCCAAGGTTTCAGACCCAATAGCTACACAATTTAATACCCACTTCATTAACACAACCACATCTCTTCTTGGTAATCCAACTAATCAACCTCTCACTGTACCCCTTCCCCTCGTCTTATTTCCCCATCCCCTTCTCTTTCACCCCAATCCAAACAAACTACATAAAATCTCTCCTTTCCAAACTGAAACCCTGCTGTCTATCAGTTTATAAATTACCTAATAAATTCCTTAAAATTACTGCCCCCTCAATCTCCTATCCCAAATCAGTCCTAATCAACCGTTCTGTCTCTGAACAATATGTACACCATCTATGGAAAATATCCCATATCATTCCCCTACACAAAGGCGGCCCCTCTAAGGATCTAACTAACTACTGTCCCATAGCCATACTCTCACCTCTAGCCAAAATCCTAGAAAAATGCATTCATTCCCAACTCCTTGCCTACCTCCTTAATCAGAAGCTCCTCTCCCCCATACAACACGCCTTTAGGCCAAAACATAGCACCAGTACTGCCCTGCTATCTTTTACAAACACCATTCATGATCTTATAAACATAGGCCAAATGGTCTCCTCCATATTCCTTGACATGTCAAAAGCCTTTGGCACTGTCTCCCACCAAATCCTACTAAACCCTGTCCTGGTTCCATAGTTATCTCTCTAACCATCAGCAAGACACCAAAAGGGAGAACACATTGTCCCCACTTCTACCCATCACTGTTGGTATACCCCAAGGATTCATTCTTGGCCCCCCTTCTCTTTATAATTTTTAATAACAACCTCAGCTCTTCATCATAGCCTCTATAATTCAATATGCCAACGACTCTACATTAATCTGCAAAGCCCCCCCCCCCCATGACCTACAAACAAAAAATGTAAAAATCTTTCCAGGACATAGAAAACTACCTCACTAGCCATCAACTCATACTTAACCCAAGAAAAACAAGTTAATTGTCTTCAGTTACAATAAATCCAAAAATGTCTGACTCCACTTTCTATCCTTTCCACAAATGGAACCAAAATAGATCCCACCAGACAAGCCAAACTTGTAGGTGTCACAATCGATGATAACCTAACGTTTGACACCCACATCTCCCTCACCATCAAAAAAGTCCTCTCCAAACTTGGCACTCTTTACAGAATTAAACCTTACCTTACAGACAATGTCAGACTAGCCACTGCCCGCACACATCTACTCTCCACCCTCCCCTATGGCTCCTTAGTATTTACAGACATTCGTAAATCTGACCTAAATAATCTGGACTCATGCTACAACAAAATCACCAAGTTCACTACAGACCACCCTTACAGAACCCACCACTGCTCTGTACTCTCCCAACTTAAATGGTTAGAACTACCAAACCTTCTAACATTTAACCAACTGTCCATAGCCCACAATATAATTCACAAACCCAACAACTGCCTTGCACTCACCAATCTAGTCCAACCCAACAGCAATCCTAGAGCTCCAAGATCCTCAAATAAACTATCACTAAAGATTACCCAAGTCCACAACACACAAGGCACCACCCTTTTCCCCCATAAAATTGCCAAACTGTGGGAACACTGTTCCTCAAGCTATGGCTAAAAACCCCAGCATTCATGAGTTTAAAAACCTCCTTAAGGAACATCTATCAAAACACTGGCTCTGCTCCTGCCATATTCCTGATTAAGCTACCTACTACTCCCTTACATTACCCTAAATGAGCTCTTTCTCACAACCTCTACTATTAACTGCTGAAGGCTATCTTGATTTTACACTCAGTTTCAGTTAGCAATGTATAAACATCTGCTGCTTTGTCTTTAACTGTTATGTAGACTGCATTTCTCTATCTTGCAATTACTGTATCACACTGTTCTCACTATTAACTCATGTGGCCAGTTTTTATCACTAAATGTGCCACTTTTTGTTAAATTTGTTAATTTATTTGTTAATTATTTGCTAATTATTGATATATAATTAATTTTTTACTGACTTGGTTTGTATATTGTTGATTAATACGTGTTCAATTTGATTGTTTAATACTGTCTATTTGTATGTATGAAGCTTTTCTCCCCAGTCCTCTGCTGAAAATGGGCCTCATGCCCAGTCGGACATTACCTGATAAACAAACAAACAAACAAAATAATTAAATCAATAAATAAATAAAATAAACAATGCAAGACCTCTAAATCAGTAGATTAACAAAGGCACAGCCAGCACATTTGCCAAATGCATTAAAAGTATTTTAGACATATAGACCATAGTTATTTATATTCACTGACTCATAAGTATTTCTCCCACCTCAGACTAAGCCCATTGGATTGGACTGCAATAACACAACAGTGATTGAAACTTGTAAAAGATTGTTTTGCATAGAAACACCCATATAAGCCACAGCGAAACAGTCAAATAGAAAGACAGAATGATGCACAGATACACACACACACACACACACACACACACACACACACACACATGCATGCATGCACGCACGCATGCACACACACACACACACACACACACACACACACACACACACACACACACACACACACACACACACACACACACACACACACACCTGATTTCCAAGAGGGTTTACTGACGCCTTTGTAGTGCCAATATCTCCTTCTCTATATTTAAGGTAATGCTGTTTTCAACTAGACCACTCAAGCAAAATACTGAGTGCTTGCTCCCATATAATAAAAGTCTCCTAACATTTAAAAACTAGGAACTTGACATCTGTTCACCCACCTAGCAAAGTAATACTCATTTCTACAATGAAATCATGAACATTCTTTTCTGCTTTTCTCCAGCGTTCTCAATAAATTTGCCTACCAACTTTGGGTGGAGGTTGAAATCATTTAAAAACAACATTTTTACTTTACAGTAATTGAAAGAGAGAGATAATCTGGTATTTTAGACATGGCATATATTACCTTACTCGTAATTAAAAATGCTAGAAACTTCATCTATTGCTCCTAATTAGTTTCATGCTGATTACACATATTCTAATGACTAAATAAAACTATTAAAGTAGTCACCTCTCTTTATATTGAGGAAACAATTTATCAATAACTTTGGCATCCATGACTAGGTTTTCACTCTCACTACTCATGTGTCTTTTATAAAGGACAAGCATCAGCTTTTCATGCTGATAGTGTCCCTTTTTCCTTACTGTTTCTCACTGTAGGAAGCTTCAAACTCTCTTCTTGATCTTTTTCTCTCTGCACTTACTCTCTTTGTACATCAAGCTTTTTCATTTTCTCAACTGCTTCAAGGCATCTAATTTCTATCACTATCTAATTGTTTCTGTCCTGTATGGATTTTGAAATCACATAGGACTGGAATAATTTCATTTGCTCTATGATCTACACTCTAATCTGCTAGTAGGCTGTCTCTTAGTTCAACAGACTGAATCCTGTCTCTAGTCAGGGTGATCATCAGGTCATCTTGGATCATATTGGCAGTTTGGATTCTTGTAGGTTTCCATACGTAAGTCAGCTCTGATGTGACACTGACATTTTCTTCATACTCATCTGAAATATTCTTTATTGTTTTCCTAAATAACCTTTCTAAAAAACAGCATAAAGACCCAGGCAAACTAGAGCATGTACTGTGTAACACTTTAAACCTCAGGAGGCTCATAGGAAATATTGAAATGACCCTTTAAGGACATACAAATGTTCAAGCCAATAAAGTGAAACTCAGCAGCTAGTAGGAAATGTAAAAATGCAGCAGTCATTTAGAAGTTATCTAGCTGGAACATGTTTATGCCCTTAAGGGGTGATTTGCATAATCTCCATGAGCCTCTTCAAATAAAGTTTACGGTAGTGCATGGTAGAGACACTGTTATGCTTGGGTCTTTTTTCCTGATTTTGCATATGTGGCTTCACTGTGTGTGATCATTTTAGCAGCTGTTTCTATCTAGAAAAGTAAAATAACTGTTCTGCAAGGTATACTTCAGTATGATTTCCTTGTTGTTAGAAGGGTGCACATGTTTTCTGATGCTAAAATTGTTTTGTAGGCTATAAAGTTTCAGTTCCAAAATGTCTCAGCACTGGGACCAAATCATATGGGACAAACAGACACACAACTCTACTTGGTGCTCCCAGTTTATATGAGATGGCACTCAGGATCTTTACCACTCACAGTCTCATGATCTACACCACTCATAGTCTCATGATCTTCAGCATTCACAAACTCGTGATCTATGCCACTCACAGTCTCATGATCTTCACCACTCACAGTCTCATGACCTACACCAATCACAGTCTCATGATCTATACCAATCACAGTCTCATTATCTACACCACTCCAGTCTCATGATCTTCAGCACTCACAGTCTCATGATCTATATCACTCACAGTCTCATGATCTATACTGATCACAGTCCCATAATCTTCACCACAAACAGTCTCATGATCTTCACCACTGACAGTCTCATGAAATACACCACTGACAGTCTCATGATCTTTATTCACAGTGTCATGATCTACATCACTCACAGTCTCACAAACTTCACCGCTCACAATCTTATGATCTACCCCAATCACAGTCTTACGATCTTCACCTTTCACAGTCTCATGATCTTCGCCACTCACAGTCCAGTAATCTACTCCACTCACAGTCTCATGATCTACACTGCTCATAGTCTCATGTTCTACACAACTGTCTCATGATCTACACCATTCACAGTCTCATGATCTATACTGCTCACAGTCTCATGATCTTCACCACTCATGGTCTCATGATCTACACCACTGACAGTCTCATAATCTTCACCATTAACAGTCTCATATTTGCCACTCACATTCTCATGATCTACACTACTCACAGTCTCATGATCTACATTGCTCATAGTCTCATGTTCTACACAACTCACAGTCTCACAATCTACACCACATATAGTCTCATGATCTAGTCTGTTGAAGACACCTGGAATAGTACTATTGTACATGTAGAGGAGGCCCATGCTGACATCTGTGTCCACCTCACAGCTGAGGAGAGTCAGGCTGTCTCTATACATGCATGCATCAGGTGCTGTCCCCCCAACTCAGGTGGATGCATGTTAATGTACACCCTTGTATGGAAGCATAGGCCATGTTGAGGATGTGTTGAACTGTGCATTCAACCTTATCAAGAAGGTGTATGTGTTGGGTCATGGCATAGGTGTTCTCTGATATTGTCACACCACATTGATCCCATGTGCTAGGCCTGGATGAAGGTAACAAAGTGCATACTGCCAATTGTGATCTGTCCTAGGGTTTTTACACATACACACACACACAGGTTATCATTGAAAAATACCCCAAGCTGGGGATTAAACCTTACATCATTAGATGGGTAAACAATAAGCTCAGTGCCAGAACACATCATGTGAAAATTGGTGAATCAGCCTGTACCAGTAGAGCTATCACCATTGACAAACCCTAGGGATCTGTGCTTTGCCCATCACTGTTTTAATTGTATTTCTCAACAGCTCAGTCTAAAGTATATGACTCTTGTCTTACCAAGTTTGCTGATTCTTGCATATTGTGTGCAATCATTGAGTCCACCAATATTGATAACATTGTGCAGGAGGAGCTAACATATACAACTGAATGGTGAAAAGGCACATGATCTACAAATAAATGCAGAAATTTGTGTTTCTAATGCTGTCCATCTAAAAAGTGAAGTTCCATGTTAATCACAGGATTGACAACAGTCATACTATGCAGATAGCCAGTAATGCAAGCAATGGGACACATTTAGATAGCAATCTGAACTTTGATCATCAACTGTCCACACTGCTATTGAAATCCTGTGTTGTGCACATCCTAAGTCACACCATCATATTGAAATCTTAGGATTGTATGACAGCACTGTAATCAAACCTCATTATAGCACTGATAGTATAATGATCTTTTTTAGATGTACCTCACAAGACACATGTAGCAGCTGGAGAGACCACAGGGCTTTCTCAGCAAGATAACACCATGCCATGATCTATGTGGATAGGCTGAAATCCATGTCATTGTAAACTTTATTGTGCAGGATGAAGTGACTTCTGCCTGAACCTGCCCTGGTGGGAATACTGCAAGTCCAATAATGTGATATAGCTGATACCATTGGCAATGTCTGTTGAGGAGAAGATGACAGTGTTCCACATGCTGGTGTAAAATGGACTCTGTAATGTCAAGCAACAGCTCACACACACACACACACACACACACACACACACACACACACACACACACACACACGCACGCACACACTTGAGTGCCGTGACAATAGAACTGCTACCTAAGTACACAGTACTTAATACAAGCACTACAGCTCGAGTCTAACTTATACAGGAATGCAGGTGAACTTATAATAGATGACATCAGCAGGCCATACTGGAGGCAAGAGATTGGGAGGCCTGGATGAAATGGATTTGTAGCCCTGAGCAAGTATCAAAATACTGGCAATACATGTAAATGGAGAAGTAACTATATAATACACATGTCTGCTAAGCTCTCTAGACACACACACACACACAAACACACACACACACACACACACACACACACACACACACACACACACACACACACACACACACACACGCAGTCAGCTGCAGTAAGAACAGAACCCCTACCTATCTAAGTACACAGACTACAGAGCACAGTATGTTACGCAAGTACCACAGCACAAGTCTATTTTATATAAGAGTGCAAGTGAACTTATAGTAGGTGATATCTACAGGCCATGTGGTTGACAACAGGTTGTGAGGGCTGCATAGGCACATAGCTTCATAAGTTCATATGAGGCTACTAGCCTAATAGCACTAGGGTCTTTATAAGCCTAGCTAAAAAAAAGAACAAGTACCATGATTGAGCACAGTTGGATGGTTGCTTTTAGCAGATCATGTGTGTGAGTAGCACCAACAAGTCCTGTCCATGAAGGACATAGGTGCCAGCCCAGAGGTGACTTTACAATCGCCCAATTAGTAGTCAAGGTTGCGCTTGAATAGGGTCATTGAGAAGCACTGCTTTACATGCAGTGGGATACTATTGCAGAGGAGTTTGAATCATTGTGGGATATATCTGTCTCCCCAGCATGTTCACAGCCTAGGTTTTTGTCACAGCCTAGGTTGGGAACCAAGGGGCAAATTATAGTTGTCCCATTTGAATTGCAGATGTCTATCATTTACAGAAGGCCATGATCTGAGACTACTCTGCAGGGCAGCCACATGTAACCTCTCAGCCACCTGCATGATACCGAGTACAGTGACAGGTATATCAGTCTTTCCATGTATGTCATATTTGGAGGCATGGGAGTCTCCCAGGCACAACCCTGTGTTCTCCCCAATTGCTGCAGATGTCTGTTGAGGTGCAGAGAGATGTGAGCATTGTACTCCTTTACTGGTATGATAAGGGCAGAGTAGAGAATAGGTGTGACTATACTAGTCTTTGATGTGATGTCCATCTGTATGATGTGAGCAATGCATATTGTATGTGTCACTACTATGGGTACATAGCGATGAAAGTGCAGATTGCTATCAATATGTGTTCCCAAGTCTCACAACCCTATATTTGAGCTTAGGGGGTGCTATATTTATCAAAATTAGTAGGGGTACTTCATTGACAAAGGTGACAAAGAGTCATTGTATACTTAAGGTTCAGTCTGTAAGTTTGCCATCAATCATCAGTCTGTGTTAGCCCTTACTGCAATATGTTACCATCATTGGGGACTCTATATGAACTCATCCAGTTAACAATCATCTGCAAACTTGGTAAACCACAGGCCATCTACTGTTGCATGTGGATCAGGAATGTATTTCCCATACAATAGAGTGGTCAGCACAAATCTTTGTGGTATTCCATGGGTGAGTGGTCTAGTCCTCAACTTTGACAGTGTGTGTTCTGCTGTTGAACCAGTTGGCTCTCAGTCTAGTACTATATGGTATAATTCCCAAATGGGAGATCTTCACTATGAGACATGAATTGAGGATAGTGTCAAAGGCTTTGGATAACTCAACATAGGTGGCATATCTTGTTATTCCTCATCCAGGTCTTTTGGTCAGTATCCAAGAATTCTGCAAAGGTCAAAAAGCAAGAGCTATTGTTACCAAACCCAAAATGGGTAGGGTCAAGTGTGTTGAAGGTCATCTCTGTCCCTGTAGATACAGTCCATGGTGATTCCTGCAAAGCCATGAAGATAAGGTTTTTTAGGTGTATGGGTCAGCAGTTGTAGCTCTGCATGTTACCAGACTGATGTGGTTTGCATAGCACACAGCATTTGATATTACATTTTGCACTGTGGTTGATATATGTGTGGAAAAAGTACTGAGACCCCAGGACTGTAGTGCTTGGGGGACTGCCAACACATGGATGTATTTTAAATATATGACATACAGTTAGATAAGACACTCAGTTTGTAATGTTTCTACAAGTACTTTCATTTCATACAAAAGAAGTAGACAGTAAACAGCAGAAACACAGCATAATATACACACTTCCATAACGTAAGGAGCAGTGGATTAGTGAGATGGTTAGCAAACTGTATATGGATGTGAGATACACCTGTTTGCACATTGTAAGCAGTGCATAAGCACAAGTTGCATCGCTAGACTGTGACAGTACTAATTCTGTGGAATATACCTGCTACTTAATTCTGACTCTGTGGCAACATGTCTTAATGCAGTGATACATTCCTTTTTGGGGCCAGGTAGTACTGGGCTGGAATACAGCTTTATCTAATACTTTTAGCTACTTTTGCTATACTGTTGGTGCACATTGCTGCATGATGTGCGCCATCTCGCAATAATGCATTAATGAACAGAAATGGGGAAGATAGGGCAGTAGTGAAATGGGTATGCTAAAGTCTGACAGTTAGTATTGAGTCTCTGGAATACATCTGCTACATAACTGACTCTGTGGCAGCAGGTTTTAATGCAGTGATACATTCCTTTTGGGGACCAGATGGTACTGGGTTTGAATACAGCTGTATCTAATATGTTTAACTACTTTTGTTTTACTGTTGGTATGGGTTGGTGCATGATGTGCACCATCACTCAATAATGCATTAAAGAAAAGAAATGAGGACCATAGGCAGTGGTGAAATGGGGAGTAAGCAGGGGGAAGAACAAATTGAAAGCAATACAGGAATGTGCAGGAGGGAGGTAGGAAAGAACCGTGGCTATCCATTTCTTCAACAGTAAAAACTGATAATATATGCAGAATATTAACTGAATTTGAACTGTCACCTCCAGAGAGAGAGGTGACCACAACACAGTCATGTTATATAGCCAGTTGGACAGAATCAAGTGTGTCAAGAAGGCACATGTGCAAAATGGTGAGCTGTGTGTGGGATGATTTTTTTTTTTTTTTTTTTTTTTTTTTGTGGGACAGCTGCCATTTTTTTTTTTTTTTTTGCAGAGGGGGAGAGAGAGAGAGAGAGAGAGAGAGAGAGACAGTGGAATGGGGAAGGCATATATGTATATCTGGGTGTGGTAAGTTGGGTAGATGAGGAAGCAATTGCAGACAGACAAGACAAACAAGACAAGACAGGAACAGTGATGGACACAAGAAGCCGGTGGACACCATGGATGGGGTGCTGACCATCTCTTTCTCCTCCTACTGGTCCTACGTAAAATGAGGAAGATCAGCCCAGCCATCCTAAGTAAGCATGCATGGACAGTGCAGCGCACAACTCTATGCACCATCTGTGGCAGTTCAGCATGGGTGATAAACTCACCACCCATGCCACTGCTCCCAGAGGGAACCACTGGCCTGTCCTTTGGGGCAGAACTACCTGAGAGGGCAGGTAGAAAAGGGCAGCAGAGGTGGTGCTGCCAGGTCAGCTGCCAGATGTGTTGGGATACAGTGCCAGGGTAGGTGAAGCATTTTGTAATGTGGTACACATGGATGACATGGCCACATTTTGATGGCACATAAAATAAAACAACAACAATAATAAAAAAAAGAGATAAAGGTCGGGCTGACAGAAAAAAGTAATAAGGTTAGTAACTTCATATGTAATATACAATGCATTAATACAATTATTTAACTCTATTATCTTAACCTTTACTCTTAAGACTACCACTACTGTGTTTTTAACAAATGCTAAGGCCATGGCAGTCCAGAAAGCAGAAGTATGCTTATAGGACTATAGTACAAGTATACCAACAGTCATACATTTGATAATAAATGTGATAATATATAAACAAAGAAATAACTAACACAATATTAGTGCTTCAGCCCTCATACATATACATAACATCAGCTACACTATATTAAGTGTTATAAGTGAGAGTGACTATAATGTGAAGGGGAACAACAACAAAAGTGCATGAAATATGCTGTATTTGAACCCAGGATCATGTAAATGGTGCATGGCAGTCCTACACTAACACCTGTTGTTGCAAGAGACTTAAATTATTGCTGTTCATGTTTCCATTCATTGCTATAAACTGCAATGTCACAACAGTAAAACAAAGGTTGCACACGCTGTACTAAAACCCAAATTCCAGCCCTACAATTATACCTGCTGCCACAGACAATAGCATTGATCAAATGTATCTGCTTTCTGTTTTTGGCTGTCTACTTTCTGTGTGGTTTACTTATCCAGTAAAAAAGGGATAAAAACTTGAAATGGGGTAAAGCAATCTATGATATACACAGCAGAAAATGTTAGTACGCATGAGCTATTTCTACATAGGTCTGGATTTCTGCTCTCACTCCAATACACCTTCAGAAAACAGGATGGGTACCTTATCCTTCTTTGTCACACAAGCAGCTTTGCAGCAAAAAACTGAAGAAAATGTTCACATAATCATTTGCAACAGAATGTACACTGATATTAAACCATAAATTATTTATTTATTTTAAAGTTATTTATTTATTTAACATCTGTTTACAGGAAAAGTCCAACTTGGAATGAGCTAATTTTCAGCAGAGGCCCAGGGAGAAATGCTCCAGATGCGTCTTTGCAAAGTGGGAGGAAACCCACACAAATGCAGGGAGGACATGCAGACTCCTCACAGGCACCCCAGCTGAGAATCGAACTGAGATTCTATTGCTGTTGCATCACTGCACCATCCAATAAATGAACGTTATTTTTACATTATTTAAATTTACTATATTTGGACATAGTGCACTTAGGGATTACACAACCTGTTATGATTACTGCTTGCAAATATAAAACTCTGTCTTACCTTTCTGTTTTTGTCATTCATCAGTTATCTAACGAGTGCTCTGACACATTCAGTGTGTAAGCCATTCTATATCATTGGCCTTAAAATGTGTGAGGATATTATCGGGGAATAATAAGATATGCAGTTGCCAACAAATGAAGGGCAGGTTGGATGTCACAAACAAGCACAGAATGCTTTTTTTGTGGGGCACAAAGCTGGGTTACTGTTATGGCACATACAAGGGTACACTGGTCCTTTTGGGGGAGCAAAGGTAAGTTACTGCTATGGAACAAACAAGGATATGTTGCTCTTTTTGTGGAGATGAAAGCTGAGTTACTGTTACATTACAGATAAGCATAGACTGTTCTTTTGAGGCCAGAAAAGGTGAGTTAATTTCATGGCGCAAACAAAAATGGACTGTTCTTTTGAGAGGGAGCAAAGGTACGTTGCCTCTATAGCACAAACAAGGATATGTTTCTCATGTTACTCTCCTTGTTTTGCATCCTGCATATTGTTTGATCTTGTGAGGCTTGTGAAGTCAGAAATGGCAATGTGTATCACTACCTTCTAATGCTTCTCCTTAATGATTATCCAGCACAAACATATGGTGCTAAACGGAGGGCATGCAGTGATCATCAGTACTTTGGAGAAGTATGACTCTGTGAATCTTTAATGCCTGAGGCATACTACTTACTAATAGACATAAAGTCAAATAATTCTCTGCTGTCACATATTAAGGTCATTTCTGTAGAAATATCCCACCTTTATCTTGCTTACTGTACCAAGTGATGAAATATAAGGATATGCTGTAATATGGTTCAGGACTTACCTTGCAAATGCAGCAGTTGCCACAGTTACTTCAGGACTGACTCTGATGCAAGCATTACACACAATACATTGAGAGGTAAAGGTTGTGTGAGTTGTCTGGCATCAATGCTAACAGATGTATGTACGTGAGTAGGAAGAAGGTTTTAAGGCCCCTAGGTGGTCAGTGAGAGTGCTATGCATACTATTTTAGCCAATGCAAGGGCATACTGAGCATGCCTATGTCTGCCCACACCCACAGCAGTTGGTGGTTCCCCCCGACTCCTCATTGGCCTGTGACTGTGGTGACCTTGGTGTTGGGGGTGGGATGTGTGCCCCTTCCCCTTGCTGATCCTGCTGCAGCTGTTTCCTCAGTATTATGTTATGTAGCATGGCACATACTGTGAATATTTCTGTACATGTCTATGGTTTGTACTGCAGGAATCCCTCAGATGTATCTAGGCACCAGAATTTAGACTTTACCAACCCAAACACACGCTCTATGACATTTCTGGTTTGAGCACGCGCCTCATTAAGACGTTCTTCTGTGGATGTCGGTGCATTTCTGATAGGTGTCATCAGCCACAGTTCCAGTGCATAGCCTGCACCCCCCTCAGTAAATGAGCCTGTGGGATATCCCCCCAGCAAACATCTGGTACAATTAAAAGGTGTGCCAGATATGTGACCCATGGTAACTTCCAGGGTTGCCAGCACACATGTTCAAAATGATTCCCTTGGTATTACACATGACTAGGTAGTTGATAGAGTGGTAGTCCTTTCTGTTAATATAGAGCCTACCCTGTTTTCCTGGTGGTGCTATAATTTCTGCACAAGTGCAATCTATGGCACCCAGTACTTTAGGGTAGTAAGCTACCCAGTAAAACTGTTGAATATTTCTGTCCCTCTCCTTAGAGTTATGGGGAAAATATATGTGCTCACTGGCATGTTCGAGCATAGCATCCAGGAATTGGTGGGGATCTGGGATGCTGATGCCTGTGACCTCCGTGGCATGTCCTCTGTTGGTCTCTGAAAGGTACCTGTAACTAAGATTCTAAGGGCTACACATGCCTTAGTTTCCACTGGGATGGTTTCCCCTCTGTTGGCTCTGGCTCTGAGATGTGGGTGGCGGATGTCACAGAGTTACTGTAATGTGACCCTGTCTACCCTGTAGTGCTCTACAATTTCCACATCATGTAGGTTGTGATAAGTTAAACATGGCCTAAAAACTCTTCTCCTTCTTGACCTAGGCCTATTGACAGCAGCAGCAGCATTGGCTTCAGCCTCTAGCATCTACAAATGCAATAAAGCAGCAGCAGCCCCTAACATTCTGTCTGTGTAGACTTTCCATGCCTGTACTCCAAAGTTTGACATCTTGCATGAAAAAACAGCATGGAATCTACATGGATGCTTTATAGCTTGTTGAATAGCTGCACCTTGTTGGGTTGGTTGATTAGCATACAATTCAGCTGCTTATGCTGTAAATCACATCTATGAAACACAGACCATGACATATGCAATACATTAATAATCTACACCTTTAAAAAAAGGCAAACATGTAGCTAGCCAGACTGATGGCGAGGAGAGTTGTATATGTTTGGAAGACTGTAAAATGCTTTTTCTTCAGGATATTTCTGTACAGAGGTGTATTGAACTTCAGTAGTTATGCTCCCATGTTGTCACCCACATACTACGTATGCTGGAATTTATTTAAGAGGGTTACCTTCCTTTGAACAAAATTTCATTTGACTGAAACCCATTTGACTGACAACTCATTTGACTGACAACTAGTACTTCAGTACACTTTAAGGCAAATAACAGGGATTTGTCCCCTTCCCAAATGTAGTGCAACCCTGGAGTTGGTATATATAATTAGGGGGGGGGGCAAACCCCATCACCTACTTTCATTTAAAAGACAAAAATAACACAAAAAGTAGAGAATTTAAACCAAAAGAGGTGGTAGGCTTTGCCCCCACACCCCCCAATGTGGGGGGGGGGCTGTGCCCAGCACCCCTCTAACTATATATACCAACTCCAAGGTCACACTACATTGGGGAAGGGGACAAATCCCTGTTATTTGCCTTAAAGTGTACTGAAGTACTAGTTGTCAGTCAAATGAGTTGTCAGTTAAATGGCTTTCAGTCAAATGGGCTGTTGATCAAATGAAGGTAACCCATTTAAGAATAATTTTAAGCAAAGGCATTTACACTTTAATCTGTATGCATTAGTTAGATGTGTATTGATGGCATGGCAAATTTGTCAAGCCATCTCAGAGGTATACATGATTGACAATACATGAAAATTGAATGTTGCATGATTAATGTGTACAAATATTTCAGGGACAGATCCTTTGTTAGCACTTTTTGCATTTCAAAGATGTTTTGCTAGCAAAATGAGTCATTTGCCTGTTCTTTTGTGTGGGGGGCTCTATATGATAAATATGTACAAGTGTTTCAGGGACAGGTCCTTTGATAGCACTTTTTGCATTTCAAAGATGTTTTGCTAGCAAAATGGGTCATTTGCCTGCTCTTTTGTTGGTGGGGACCAAAGATGAGTTACTGTTACGGCACAAACAAGAAGGGACTGTACTTTTGGGGGGGCAAAGGTGAGTTACTGTTATGGCACAAACAAGGATATGTTGCTCTTGTTACTCTCCTTGTTTTGCATCCTGCCTATTGTGAGTATTTCACATCTCTAGACTGTTTTATGTTTCTCCAGTGGGTAATACTGAATCAGTTATTTTGTAGTTATGCGACACTTATGTGTATTATACTTATGTTGTTTTTTAGAACACCTACAAGCATGCCACTCAGGTGTGTTAATCCACGTAGACCCTCCCTTCACTGATGGGGAAAATCAAATAATCATGGATGGGTTTCGGCAACAGGCTTTCCTCCTGGAAAGGGAATGGGGACATATGGCATGCTGGATGCAAGTATGGCAGCAAATTATCCAAAATGTGAATGCCATGGCCAGCTATGGCAAATCATATGACTAGGTGCTCCACAGGGCCACTGGCATGATCAATACTGCACACAGATGAGCAGCTGCAGTGGGCCATAGCCAAATGGCTACTGGGGGAGGGCCTGCTGGAAAATCCCCACTTACCCCAATGACCAATTCCTGGCAAATATCAGAGATCAGAGTGCAGGACAGCATGTACTGGATGTGTGCAAACACCTTCTGAGACAGCAAGCATGTCCCAAGAGGAACTTCCAGGTAGGCTTTGTTATCTGAACAGTTGAATGCTGTTGCATAGTAAAAAAATTGAAATGAATAAGTTACTTCTGTGTCACATGTCTTTTTGGGGGTGAGATTAAAGATTGCTACAGTTATAAGTAGTAGTATAAGTAGTTATAATATACAGTAGCAGTACTCTTTAAAAATACGCTAGATGTCACATTAGCCCCACAACAACCTCTTTTGTTCAATAATGCTGAAACTCTCATTATCAGACTACAGCTTAACAAAATTAAATCTATATTCATTGCCTGCAATTATATCCCCCCAGGCAATAATACAAATACCCTAGAGGACTTCCTTCAATGGCTATCCAACACGTATCCCCATGAAACTATGGTGTTAGGAGACTTTAATATTGATTGGAACAACTGTTCCTCTGAATCTCCCACAACCCATGTAAACCTTCATGGCTATACACAACTCATATCCTCACCCACAAGAATAAATAAACCCTACAATAAAGGTAGTATCCTGGACTGGATTATTATCAACAATCACCAAGACCTGTACAACACTGGTACCCCCCAAGATGATATGAGTGACCACTTACTCACTTACATCATCAAGCATAAAGTAGATAACCACCACCAAATTCTCTATAAATCTATTAGACATAACAAGAACTTCAACACCACTGATTTTCAGAACAAACTCAAAGCATGCAATTGGGCTATCCTAAAAGATCTTCCACTGGATGATGCTGTAGCCTATTTTAATTCTAAATTCCTTACCGTTCTAGATTCCCATGCTCCTGTCTGCACCCTTAGAGCCCAAACTAAAACTGCCCCCTGGCTCTCTAAAGTAACCAAAACCAAAATCATAGCAAGAAATAAAGCATGGGACAAACGGTGTCCCTCAAAATTCTCACTTGACCATATTAAATTCCGTCAGCTAAGGAATGATAACAAGAAAGCCATATTGTTAGACAAAAAAAACTTCTATCAACACCTTCAACAAAAACATCAGAACAAACCTCAAAAGTTTTGGGCAGAAGTAAACAAACTGCTCCACCCCAGACAATCCACCATTCCCACAAGATCAGCTTGTAACCTAAAATCTCCAGAGGAATCAGAAAATATCTTTAACAGTTTCTTCACTAAGACCATCCAGCTAGCCAACTGGCTCCCAGTGGCCCCAATCAGGATTCCTCCTCAACCACTACCCCACTCTCCTTTAACTTCCAGCCTGTATATACATCAACCATCAGATCTCTAATTAACAAACTAAATCCTACTACCCTAGCAGCTGATCTCCTCCCACCAGAATATCTACAGAAAGCGGCAGATGTATTTATTTATTTATTTATTTATTTTACATTTGTTAACCGGGAGAGTCCGACTGGATACATGTCCATTTTCAGCGGAGACCCAGGGAGAAAAGCTCCAAGTACATAACAGACATATGAACATTGTTAATGCAAAAAAAGGAAGATAGTTGAGTTCTAAATACAATATAAAGATACATCACATCTTGGAAAAAAAAAACAGCAGCAGCATATAAAAAAAAACATAGGTCAGTTACAAAGGCGAGGCTCCTTGTTAAAAAGCGGTTAAGGATAGTGAGGTAAGAGAAGGGTAAATGATAGTGGTTAATCAGGTTTGGAACAGGGACATTGCCAGAGAGTATTGAGATGGGGTTTAAGCTTTTTTTTGAATTGTAGGAGTGAGGGTTCTGAGGTGAGCATGGTCGGTAGGGTGCCATTGCATACCCTATTTCTATTATTATAAACCAAACCTTATCCGAAGCCATCATCCCCTCTATCTGGAAGGTTTCCCACGTTATTCCTCTCCATAAAGTAGGGAACTCTTTAGACCTCTCAAACTACAGACCAATAGCCATACTGTCACCACTGGCCAAAATAATGGAAAAATGCGTCCATAACCAATTAATGCACTATCTCACCCAGAATAAACTACTGGCCAACTCTCAGCATAGCTTTAGGCCAAATCACAGCACCACCTCAGCCCACCTATCCTTCTGTAACTCCATTAACCTCAACCGAAACAATAGCAAACTTACCTCAGCTCTCTTCCTAGATCTCTCTAAGGCCTTTGATATGGTCAACCACCAACTACTTATCCATACCCTGAAGAAACTGTCACTAAATAACTGTGATTAAATGGTTCCAGTCTTATCTGTCTGACAGACAAGAAGCAGTATTATGGCAGAATACACTATCCACTCATTTACTCATCACACTAGGAGTTCCCCAAGGCTCCATACTAGGACCCCTTCTCTTCTCAGTCTTTATCAATGACCTACCCACAATCACTCCCAAGGCCACCTGCATCCAATACGCGGACGACTCCACTTTAATCTGTGCAGCATCCTCCTCAACTGAGCTGATGAAACTAACCCAGAATACTTTTAATGATGTTGAAAAATGGTTCGCAAACCGACAGCTTATTTTAAACCCCAACAAAGCTAAGTTGCTAATTTTTTCCCCCACCTGTAAGTCCTCTTCACCATTCTTTACCATAAGATCCAATAATAGCACACTTATATTCCCAGATGTTCACACCAAACTCCTGGGGGTCACAGTCGACAATACCCTAAATTATGATACCCATGTCAATCAAGCCATCAAAACCATCAACAAAAAACTGGGCTCTCTCTATAGGATAAAAACCTTTCCTCACCCCATTTGCAAGAACTTCTATCACTCGCTCCCACTTACTGTCTGCCCTTCTCTATGCCTCCCCCTTTTCACTAACTTGAATAAAACCACTCTTAGCAAGCATGCAAGCTGCTACAACCATATTGCTAGATTTGCTACAGGTACAACCTTTAGGACCCATCACTGTATCAACTTAACTCAACTAGGTTGGCTTGAATGGACTAGTCTTCTCCAATACAACCAACTTATAATAGCCCACAAAGTTCTAAACTACCCCAATAAGACACCAGCACTAAACAAGATCATTAATCCCTACAGCAACATGAGGTCCCTGTGCTCTGCTGACAAACTGTTGGTTCAAACAACCAAAAGCATAAATGTGGCTGGTGACTCTCTATTTGCCAGCTCTGTAGGAACAATTTGGAATTCTCTACCTACTGAACTTACTCTTCAGCCCTCTCTAACCCAGTTCAAAAAAAGCCTAAAAACTACACTTTCAAATGCACTGGCAATGTCCCTGTTCAAAACCTAACACCCACCCCCTGGTATTGGATATCCTGCCTAATTAAATCTGTCAATTCACTCTAAAATGTGTATGACTTTGCTTTGTGGCATATCTAGAGCTCATTATGGGATAAAATCCTTATCTTTCTCTTTTTTTTTTCTCACTCCAACCCTTATCTCTTTTTTTGTTGCTGTTTTATTTTATTATGTGTCATCAAAATGTGTCCATGTCATCCATGCATGTAAAATCACAAAATGCTCCACAGCACAACTTGTCAGGCCTGCCCCACAGGAACCACCTGTCCCCAAACCACCAGCTCTGGCACCGTTGCCCAGCATGTATGGCAGTTGACCTGGCAGCAACACCTTTGTTGCCCCTGCAGTACTTGCTCCCTCAGGTAGTTATGCCCCAGCGGATAGGCCAGTGGCTCCCTCCAGGAGCAGTGACAGGGGTAGTGAATGTATAACCCATGCTCAACTGCCAGGAATGGCGTGTAAGGTTGTGTGCTGCACTGTTGGTGCATGCCTATGCTGTCTGGAAGGGCTGCTCTCCCTCATTTTATGTAGGACCAGGAGAAGGAGACATTGAGTGCTCTAGCCAATGGTGGAGTGAGGTGACAGTGATGACATTACAGTGGGTAAGGATTCGATTCTCATTGTTAACCAACTTGCTGTACATGGGACTTGGATGTTCCCACCCTTACCTCATCCATGGTGTCCACTGAACTCTTGTGTACATCACCATCCCTGTGTCTTGTCTTGCTTGTCTTGTCTGTCAGCAATGCTTCCTCACCTACCCAACTCTCTCTCAAAAAAAAAAAAAAAAAAAAATAGTCCTATACATAGGTCGCCATTTCACACATGCATCTTCTTGACACACTTGATTAGGTACATTTGGCTATACAACATAATTGTGTTGTAGTCACCTATCTCTCTAGAGGTTACAGTCCGAATTCAACTAATATTCTGCAGACACTGCCAGTTTTTACTGTTGAGGAAATGGATAACTATGGTTCTTTCCTACTTTGCTCATATACATTCCTGTATTGCTTTCCATTTGTTCTTCCCCTTTTTACTCCCCATTTCATCTCTGTCCTGTCCTCCTCATTTATTTTCTTTATTGTATTATTGTGCAATGGTGTGCATCATTCTCCAATGCACACCAACAGTAAAGCAAAATTAGTTAAAAGTATTGGATACGGCTTTATTCAAACCCAGTACCATCTGGCTCCAAAAAGGATCATATCACTGCATTAACATTTGCTTCCATAGAGTCAGTTAAGTAGCAGGTGTATTGCACAGACTCTTTACTAACTGTTAGACTTTATCATCCCCATTTTACCACAGTCCTAACTTCCCCTTTTTTTAATGCATTACAGTGCAATGGTGCACATCGCGCACCAACGATAAAGCAAACATAATTAAAAGTATTCTATGCATCTGTATTTAAATCTAGTACCATCTGGCCCCAAAAAGGAATGTATCACTGCATTGACACCTGCTGCCATAGAGTCAGTTAAGTAGCAGGTGTATTCCACAGACTCGATACTAACTGTCATACTTTAGCAATTCTGCTACTGGAAGAGGTACATGGCATTCATTATGTACTAGTCATTCTTAAGGTCTACCTTTTGCTGTCATGCAATGCCAAGCAAACAAGATAAGCATAGCCAAACCTTCCATTTTTCCTCCATTGCCTGTGATTGTGCTAAGTGCTGCACTGCGCAAACAATGACCAAAAATAATAATAATAAAAAAACTAACAGAGAAAGTATAATTTGCACACAAGTGAAGAGGAGGTCGGATGTTAATGAAATAGAATCTGTGAATTCTGCGCTATTTACTTGCATTTCCAACCTTGACAGCCATACATGCAACACTTTTAAGTCTAACCAGACACACCCCACTTGATGCAAGCATTCACAGTTGCTGTGCGAGTGCCTGCACGATGTTTACATTAGATACATGGAGCGAAGGATTTGGGATTCAGCAATTCTAATGAGTTCAGACCTCATTTGTATCTTCACTGTGCCGACAGTCCTGAATCTACACCAGAAGGTACCCATGTAGCTAGGGAAACAAGGTCAGCCAAACTGTTTAAGTGTTGAACACAGAGGAGTACTGATTTTTAAATGCTATGCTTGCATTTCATCAGCTACATATTGCATATGCTGACATATAACTATGAGTAGTCTGTTTAATTCTTTTATAATTATTTTAATTAGCACACACTTTTACACTTTTATCTGTCTGCATTACTTAAACATGTAGTGTTATTTTGGGGGTGGGGTAGCAAAGTTGCATTTGTGTTATTGCATAAAAAAAAAAGGATTTATGTTGTTATTATTACTCTTCTTTTGCTGCATCCAGCCTACTGTCACATGTTAAGGTCAGTTCTGTAAAAATCTCACACATTTTACTTTTTATTCTGTGTATACTCCTTTCTGTGGCTGTATTCCAAAAGTTTGGACATGGGTAACACCATCACAGAGTCTACATAGTTGCCTTATAGCTTGTTGGCTAGGTCCAATGTGCTTACTAAATTTAAAAGTTTCCTTGCCCATGTGTGCATCATGCTGTGATGTGCACACAGTGGAAAACTACAAACCACCATGTAGGATGTATTGATTCCCAATGTATGACTGCACCATTATCACAGTAAAGAATACTTCTTACTGATAATATTGCTATTTGTACAGTTTTTAATAGCTTTTTTGTTCATAAAGTGTTTACATTTGTTTATTAAATTTATTTTTCATTAGATGCTCGGGAATGCAAGATGTGTGTAGGCTGCTTGAGGTGTGACATTCCACACCACACAGGAGCTCATGAGTTAAAGGAATTTACTTTATTTCTGAGTGTTTGAACTTCCTTTAGCATAGTATTACTCAGTTAGTGGTGTTTATTGCTGAACTTTCCACTTTGCTTTTTTGGTCCTGAAAAATCAGTCACCTTAAGCATATGTAGTTATTATACCCACCTATAAACCTCCAAAGCACTGCCACTACAAGCAGATGTACTGCTACCACCCAGACATTATGTCCTTCCAAAGGCAGTGATACCCTGAAGAAGAATTGCTGTTTGCACCCAGTCATATATGCTCCTCCAAAACACAGTCAATTATAAGCAGGCGTACTTATTACACCCAGTCATATACCCCCTGAAGCACTGCTGTTCCAGATTAAGAAGGAAATAATTTAAGTATGTGTGGCATAAACTGTAGCAGTTTGGTTGAGGGTAACACTAAGAGTGTCATTTTTGGTTGTTTTAAGTTTGCTTTCAATGAAACAGTATTACACATTTTTTTTTTTGCCCAGCAGTGTCAGTTCAGGTTTGTGGCTTTATTTGGTACTATTAGCATTTTTTGTCATCAGGTATTTGAACTCTCTGTGAATCTGTCGTTTAGCCTCAATCATACCTTTCCTGATTGAGTGAAGGCTTTGCAGCAGACATCTCAAGGCTTTCCACTGCATGACCAAGCTTTTTTTGTCCATGCCATATCTAACAGGTTCTCTCTCCTTCTCTGAGACTTAATCTACACCACAATCAGTGCAGGAAGCACACACATATCATTACCAGGTATATCTGACTTCAAGCACTGCAATACTTATGAGACAGAGGCACTGTTGTCTACCATAATTGGAAAAGGCATCATACATAGTAAAATCCATCTCTAAAATAGAAAGGGAGGTGCATTTCAATCACTATCTGTGTGTGTGTGTGTGTGTGTGTGTGTGTGTGTGTGTGTGTGTGTGTGTGTGTTATGTGTATGTGTGTGTGTGTGTGTGTGTGTGTGTGTGTGTGTGTGTGTGTGTGTGTGTGTGTGTGTGTGTGTATATATATATATATATATATATATATATATATATATATATATATATATATATGGGTCTACTACGGTTGATATGAAATTACTATATCCACACAGATATATAGGTGTAGATTATTTAGCTTGTCCAATAATGGTGTAATGAGCATATCTTGTCTGCAGCACCACAGATTTTGACTGCCTGTGTTATCCAATCATATAAGCACTCTGAAAGTGCCATTAATGGCTAGACCAAGTAGACATTAACCAAGCAAAACCCCATACACTGCAGTTAGCAATCACAATCACTGCACTGTAAACATTTAACATAACATAAGTCCAAGAAGAAGTCACATTAAACACATAAACTTGATTAAACCACAAACTCTGTATTTAAAGTCATGGAAACCATGCTCAATATACTCACTCTTCACACAAAACTTCTCCAGAAGATAAAATGAAAATCTTATCCCCTTAATTAAAATCACAACATGTTCTTCATAAAATTAAAAAAATAACATTTAAACATTTGGGTAATAATGAATACAAAAAAGCTTAAGTACTCTGCGCAGAAGAAACACAGAATGATACCCGTAAAGTTTTCCAAAGATGAAACTTATACCTTGAAGGATCCTAATGATAACAGATACTTAAGACGATGTACAGACTGCTGTATGCTCACTGGAAATAAATTGGTTTGTGATGCAACCCAATACCCTGTGAGAAAGTAAAGTACACTGTGCAGCTAGAAGTGAAACTCCCAACAGGCAACCACAACTCTTAGTCCTCACATAGTGATACAATACGCAATTAAGTAAAACTAAGCAGACCTTTGTTTAAATGTGTCTTTACTGCATATTCTGAGAGGATTGTGCTTTTTCTGTAGTTGGGCATCATTTCCAGTTGTTATTTCTGCCTTCAGTCACTTGGATTTACATATTAATACTGTTTGCTGTAGTGGTGTCTCCTACCTGTGATCTTCAATTAATGTTTCTTGGATATGCATAACAAAAAGATGGAAAAGGTTAAAAACATATGGATACTCAGACAACAGCTAACCTGCCTCAAATTTCAACTAATGCGGGGGGTGGGTGGCAAAAATAGTAGAACAGTGGAAAATGAGGAATCAAATCTATCCCTACAAAAATCTCACACACGGATCTTATTTTACATGTGTTTTCTGGAAGCTTTGTCTTTTCATCAGCAAGCTAATCACAAAATATCCAAGTAACTAATACAAATTACTACAAAAATTGTACCCTTACTAAAAGAATAGTGTAACTGAAGAAACAGTACCCAACAATTAGAAATTAAGAGTATCACATTCTTCCAGTGTGTAATATTAGGAAAAATGTGTTACAACTGAATCAAAAAGGTAACATATCCTGATATTAGTCCCACTATGGACTCTGAATGTCAGAATGCAGCGAAACCAAAATGCTGAAAACTAATGGCAAAAACTCAAAATGGTGAAGCACTATACAGAACGCATTTTTTGCGGCAAGGCAAGCCCTCCTGTCAATGTTGTTGGCAAGCCACCACCTCCTCAAACTTATTTAAATCAACTCCATGGCTTAATCTAGTCATATCTCCCAAAAATAAAGGAATTACTGGTGGTGTTTATGTTAAAAAGCAATTGTCTTTGTGCTCTTTAGCATCTTGTTCTGTGGGCAATTGATGCTCAAGGAATTTCACCTCAGCCACCTGTAGATATACCCTTGAGGCTACATCATGTAGAAATAATGTGGTCCTTCATGGCATCTTGAAAAGAATTATGCTTTCAATGTTTTAGACTGTTTAGTTGATTACTCCAGTTACCTGACAAAGCCAAAACAAATAATCCTGTATTACTGAAAGAGCACACCATACCTTGCAAATCTTTACTGCTACTAACCTACTAAGACAAATTTACATTAAACTTTTTTTTTTTCTTTTTTCCTCTAGTCAGATGACACCAGTTTTCTAATGGGCACACCAGGCCTCCCCGGAGCTAAAAACCAACCCAAGTCTGCAGCTGGTGAGGATATTGAAAACAGTTATGTAATGTTATACTGCTGCCAAAAAGTGTTACTTAATCCCAAGCCTGCAGCAGCCTTGCAAGCTCCACATTTCTTGCCTCCAGGTGACACAGAAGTGCTTCTACACATACGCAGCCTCCCAAGTTTTTAACATACTGCTTGCAGAGTGGGGATTACCAGACACTTAATGTCATTATTACAGTGAGTATAGGCAGCATCCCACACTAACTCCCACCATCCACAGGCTAGTCCCTCCAGTTCCATGCCGCTACTCATGTGTCACATGGGAGGCAATAAAGGCGTTATCCCTCTCCATAATGAGGACAGATATCTATCATGATGTCTGTCTTCATATGGAATATCTATAAACTTTCTTTCATGCTCTTCCAGCAGAATATAAACTTGCAAGAAGGACACTAGCTGCTTACTGTCAGTTTCTCATTTATGACAAAATTCATTTCACTATGAAATAAGTTAAATACTAATTTAATAATATAAAAGATGTCACAGTAGAATTTGTGAAGCTGTTTACATTAAAACTTGATTTATTTCATAAGAATCTAATGTTGCAAATGATGTTAAAAGCATTATTTTGAGAATTTGTTAGCATTGAAACATAACTAAGTTTATGAATTCTAGTAAGTTTTTCTATGCAACTGTAATTACATGTTGATGTATCTTTCCAGGTTTTCTTTTGTATTAGCATTGCACAATTAACTATTTCATCTTCAGGGTTATTTCACCATTTATCTAATAGTTCATACGGTCAAATCATTTCATACATTTATTTTCTATGCATTGAATATACTACTAGATTAACTTTTTAATGGATTTGGTGATGGACAGTTACAGGTTTAGTATTTGCTTTACACCCTTTCATCACTTTTTTGAGTTGCTCCAAACTTCTGTCTGAAAGCATAAGTAATTTTCAAACCCACTTAATTTATTAAACTGTACTTCTCTTACCTACTTTATGTTTAAACTTTATTTTACCCTCCATGTATAGGCAGTAGTTTAAGATCTACAAAGTACTTATAGCATTAGCTTTTGTGCTTTATCATTCAAAATCAGGGTCTACTACAAGCATCCATGTCCCAGAGCTCGATTACCACTATCTTGCAGATGGGGAGTTGGGAGTCTTGCAGTTCACATGGTTGACTGCTCAGGCTCAAACTCAACCACATATTCAGAAAGAGGTGTGGTAGTCATGTGGAGAAAGTGTAGCAGCTGCTCCTTGCCTGAACACAGTAGCTGAGTTTGAAAAAGGTAGGTCTGGCAGCTATGGGGAGGGAGAGGGAGGGGGTGAAAGCACATGTTGAGTTTCAGGCAATGAAAGGGGATGTTTAGGTTTAGGGAGCAGGAAAGGTGTCTTACATCAAAGGAGTGAATAGAGGGTTTTGGGGTTAGGAAGTAACCAGAGACATTGAGTTTAGGGGGGTAGAGTATTAGGTTTAGGTAGCCATCAGGTACTTTAAGGTCTTGGACACGAGTACTATGGTTAGAATTAGAGACCATCTGGGAGTTTTAGGATTAGAGTACAGCTTCTGGTAGGGCAATAAGTGCAGTTGGATCAGGTGGTGAGATGGTTAGATGATTAACTATGTTTGGGCTAATGGGAGTTAGGACACATTCCAATTAGAACAAGCAGCAGTGAGTAGATATATTGCAAGCTTGCAAGCTACTTACATGCAAGCACTTGTAATATACTCCAAGAATCACATAGGATCATATCCTTTGTGAAAGACATACTGCTGTTTCTTCCAATAGTTAAACAAACATCCTGCTACACTATGCTAATATAAAAATATCTGTTGACCACATTTTTATTTTCATCATATGCTGTAGCATATCTCTGCAATATTAACAAACTGGGGCTGGCAGCAAAACAATGCAGTTTCATCATCCTGAGGCGACTTGAATACTGCATATTTTAGTTTTTGCGTGTCTAATTTATAAGCTTTTAAATAGGTTCTAAGTTTACTACTGTTTTGAAATCTCTGCTGTCCTTTACAATGATCTGGTGCAGGCAAACTGTAATAGAAAAACATAAACATACTTAGAACATGTCATATATACTGCAGATATTATTTTGGTAGTTTTAATAGGTTCATAGGTTGGTACTGGGCTATCTGCCCGAAGGCATATATTAGCCCAGCCACGTTGTGCGGTATTCACCGCCCCTTTAGTAGTTCCCTAGACCCTTGTACTAGCAGCTAGTACCCTTGGCCCCTATCTAGTAGTGCTGTTGGTGTGATCCCTGGTGTGAACTTTCTGTTACCCATCCACTCATCAAGGTTCCTCTTGAAGAGTGATAGTGAGGGGCTCTGTCTTATGTAGATCGGGACGCTGTTCCATAGTAAAGGAAGTCTCTGCGAAGGGAATCTATCCCTCCAGCATGTTCTATTCATTGTTGTGTTGAGGTTTATATCCCTAGAGCATGTAGCTCGAGTAGATTTGGTTTCGCTAAGATGGAGCATGTTCAACAATTCTGGATTGGACATGGCTCTGTACGTTAGACAGAGATCGCCTCTGAGAAAGCGGTATGCAACAGAGAACAGTCTAGCTTTTTCAAACATGCTGCATAGGGCAACTTTTTGAGGCCAGTAATCCTCTTGGTTAGGTACCTCTGTGGTCTCTCCAGCTGCTGGAGATGTCTAGCGAGGTACATTCCAATTGGTGCATTGTACTCAATAATGGGTCTGATGAAGGAAGAGTAGAGGGGCACCATTACATCCTTAGATCTTGATGCGAACCCTTTCTTGATCAGATGGGTCACATAGAAGGATTTTCTAACCACTTTGGCAACATGGTTATCAAAGGAAAGCTGACTATCTATGTGGGTCCCTAGATCCCTTATTTCTTCTTCAGATTTCAGGGGATTACCTCCTATGTTATAGTTTGCGGGTACTCTGTTTTTTCCAAATAGGGATTACTGTGCATTTTTTTTTTGCATTTAGCTTGAGACCATGGCTTTGACACCATGCATCAGTCTCATTTAGGCCATTCTGGAGGATCTCCATGTCGGCCGGAGACTCTGTTATAGCACCCAGTTTGCAGTCGTCCACAAACTTAGTCAGCCAAAGTCCTTCCATGCTTGCCTGTACTTCTGAGAAGTATATGCCAAACAGGAGGGGCCCCAGGACAGAGCCCTGAGGCACACCATTCGTTACTGGTCTGGATTTGGACATAGATCCCGCTACTCTTACTTTATGGGATCTGTTTGAGAGCCAGTTTGCGATCCATCTTGTGACGTAAGGGTTTATGCCCAGGATGGTGAGCTTATCAATAATACCTGAATGAAGAATGGTGTCAGATGCTTTAGCAAGGTCAAGGTAAGCTGTGTCTACCTCCTTTCCCTTATCTATAGCCTGAGTAACTGTCTCAAAGAAATCCACCAGGTTCAGGAGGCATGATCTGCCCTTGACGAAGCCGAACTGTGTGGGGTCCAGTGACTGGAGGTTCCCAATCTCTCCATTTATGAGTTCCATAATGATTCACTCCATAGCCTTACAGATTAGACTGGTCAGGCTTATTGGTCGGTAGTTCCCAGGGTCAGTTGTGGCCCCACCCTTGTGTAGCGGGACCACTGTATGGCTTGGCATTTCTCTATATACCTTTGGGCACCTAAAATCCATCTTTTTTATCATCTGTACAATTAAGCAAGGTACATAAAACCTTTTTTCTTTGCTTTTCCTTTTTTTTATATACATAATTCTGACCCTAATGGTGCAGAAGCAAATTCCAGGTGCTAGTTCTTTTGCATTTGACTGAATGGTCACAGTGTTTTATACCTAATCAAAACATATTATAACATATACAATTTATTTTATTGATCTGCTGAAGTAGGTTAAGGTCACTCGTTCTGGTATTTGTAAGATTGTTTGATTTGTAAAGGTAGAACAGGGCCTGGACAACTGGAGCACTGATTGCTTGGTATGTAAGACACAGGTCTCATGTGTGGAGCTTATAAGACACAGAAAATAGGGACAATACTTCTAGTTTTTTCTAGTAACTTCATGATTTTAATCCTGTGATCCTCTTTGTTAGGACTCTCTAGGGTCTTTTCAGGTTTTTGATAGATCTGTTGAGGAACATGCAAAAGGGAAATGTATTGTCTAATTACTCTGCTCAGTTTAATACAAGGGTACAATAAATTCATCAGATGATGATATTCCCTATGTGATCAGTTACACAAAGTAAAGCTTCCTCATAACCATTGCAACATGGTGATCAAAGAAGAGGGAATCATCAATTTAGGTATGCAAGTCACTAACTGCTTTTTCATTATAAAAGGGATTTTTTTCAATGTTACATGCTAGAGGAGGGGGGTAGTTTGTCTGCCAAAAGTTAGAATGTTGCATTTTTTAGCATTTAATTTAAATCTATTTCCAATGCACCATGCACTGATAGTGCAAGCTCCTACTGGAAAATGTCTGTGTCAGATTGGGATTTGACAATGACGTTCAATTTGAAGTCATCCACAAACTTAGTTAGCTATAGGTTTTGGTGTTTAGTCTGTAGGTCTATAGTTAACAGAAGTGGATACCAAACAACAGCATTCCCAGCACTGAGCTCTGCAGGATACCTTTGGCCACCTTCATGTTCTCTTATGCGGGCCCTGCCATCTGCACTATGCAGGTTTTTCTTTATCACCACTTTTGCTAACCGTCTTTCCACACAGGTGGTCTATTCATAATGTATTTAGTTTACTTATTATGGATTATATCAAATGCCTTGACCTAACCAAGACAGACTGTGTGCACAGTGTGACTGCTGTCAACAGCTTGTGTTATTTTTTCAAAGAAATCGACCAGGTTCATTAGTCAGGATCTCCCTTTTTCAAAACCAAACTGCTGTGGAACAAGCCTGATGAGATTATTAATTTCAGTGTCAATCAGGTCTGTTATGGTGTGTTCCATGGCCTTTCAAACGAGACTCACACTGATGGGGTTATTGTCTCTGAGGTCAGTAATGGGGCACTTTTATGATGTGGCATCACCACTACTGTGTTCAGAGTCCAGTTAAACAGCTTATGGAGAGGTTTTACAAGGGGGATGTTTAATACTATTTGACAAGCAGCCCAGTGAGTTTCATAGGTGAGTTATAGGAAATCAGCCTACAGCCTACAGACCGTTACACGTCTAGCCAAAACCCTATTCAAAAGTTCCCTCCAGTGCCAAGTAGGGCAAGCCAAGATAAACTGAGGGAGAATTTAAGTCTGCCTGCCAGTTATGTAGATTTACCATGAAGATGGCAAGGGTGCTACTCTTTTTAACATGTAGTAGAAGTTTATTTCAGAGGTGATAGATACACTGGGTTATGAATCTATTATGCTGACGTGTCATATTTGGTTATTGATGAAGCTTAGTTTCTTTAATCGGGTATTTGAAATAACATTTAGTTTGTTAATCATTAGGAAGTCAAAGAGGGTTGAATCTTTCATGAATCAAAAGGCTAGACACTGATCCCCATGAAAGACTCTATAAGAGACTGAGTGAAGAGAGAACGTTGTCAGTCTGTCCTGATAACTAAGATTTCTGAGGCCACCAATCTTTTTAGTTATGAATCTCTGAGGTGTCTCAGGTTGAGTGATACATTTAGACAAATACATGCCAAGTGGTGCATTATATTCTCTAATGGCTCTGAAGAGATATGAGAAAAGGGGAATTAAGACTTCTATGGATCTGGAGAAGATCTTTTTGGAAATCGGATGACCTAGATCAAAGGCTTTCTGAACTAATGTGGAGATAATATCTTCAAAGGATACGGAATTATCAAGAAGGATGCCAACACTTATTTGACAATAACAGATTGGAGGGATGTGCCACCTATATGGTATGTGAAAGTGTTTTGTTTATCAAATTGAACTGTTCTACATTTTTCACATTTAATTTGAGGCTAATGCCCTTGCACTAATTGTTAATTGTTTAACTCGTGTTGGAGCAACTGTGAGTCAGTGGAAATTTGAAAAACAACACCCAATTTATAGTAGTCTGCAAACTTAGATAACTATAGGCCAGGAGTTTTGTCCTAAAGGTCTGAGAAATAGATGTCACATAGGAGAAGGCCAAACATTGAGTCCTGTGAAATATTTTGCGTAATTTTTTTGCTTCCAGCAGTGGCACCTACAATTCTAACCACCTTTGTTACAATTGATAGAGCAGGAATGACTGAATTAGAAGTTTAAGATTCTTCAGATTTGGTCAGAAAAGATATTCTTATAATTGGAGATTCAATTATTAGAGAAACTGATACTTACAATTGCAGAGAAGATAATGAACATCATAGTGTTATGCTTGCCAGGAGCAAAAATAGGGGATGTGAGAAAGGTCTTAGAATGTCTTATTGTAAGGAAGTATGGATCTGTTTTTATTCCTGGTGGTACAAATGATCTCATCCACAAGGACTCTCTGACTGTTAATATGGAAATTACAGCCCTCTTAGATAGCATAGCTTGTACAGGTGCTAGTAGGACTCACATATAGAAAGGAGAGTCAGATCACTGTACATGAAAATATTTTTGGATAAATACCTAAATGAAAAAAATGTCCCATTTAAAAAAATGGAAATATGTAGATCATCCAAGCCTAATTTGGGGCATACATATGTTGAGACAAGATAGCGTGCAATTGTCAAGATAACAGAAGAGAATTTTGCAGCAGATATTTTTCAATATTTGATAAACACAAGGCAGGATTTTTCCCTGATCGAAAATTTAATAGTTCACAGATACAAATATTTGATGCATCTCTGATGGCTGTCACTGCTAGGGACATTAATAATAAAGTTTTTGTTTATTGGAAAATTTGCCACATTCTCACTAGGGTTACCACCTGTCCCACTTTGCGAGGGACAGTCCCTCTTTGGGCAGTTGTGTCGTGCAAAAATATTGTAAGAATAGCAACTATCCTGAAATATTAGGGCAAAATTATTTCCTATATTTTATGTAATAGTTGCATAAAACAGTTATTCTGTATCTGAAACATCTAAATGTTATAAGAAACAGAATAAGAAACTAAAATGCTACAAGAATAAGCTTTTTTTTAGGCATAAAAGTGAAGTTCTGTCTCTTTTACTAGCCATGGGTATGTTTTGGCCTGCAAAATCTGATATTTGTACCACAATTGTCCCACTTTGGCCATCTGAAAAGGTGGCAACCCTAATTCTCACAAGACTGATGTCGTTATTGTTTCTGAACCATGGTTAAAGAGCAATGACTGGAAACCAGTTCTGTCAGGGTATAAATGTTTTTACTGTAACATACATTCTAACAAAAAATCAGATGAAGGTGTTATGTTAGAGATTAAAGATAGTTATGATTCCTGTAATTATTACTTGTTCAGTGATAACACCAATACTATAGATTGTATAACTGTGACAATAAAGACAACCCTGGAACATATAACAATTGTTTAGAATGCATAGACCACAAATGTCAAGTGCTAATCTATTCATCCATCCATCCACAATCCTTTTTTTCCAGTTTGCACATGAGGTTGTGGTGCTACCTCACCAGTGACAATCACCTAGAGCCAATGTTTATACCACCAGGTGACTAGGTTCTGCCACGCTACCCACTCACATGCACACTTTCACCTATGGCCAATTTAGAATGTCCATCCAACTACTCGTATCTTTGGAATGTGGGTGGAAAATGGAGCACCCAGAGGAAACCCATGCAAACACAGGGAGGATATGCAGACTCCATACAGAAAGCATCCCAGCTGAGAACTCAACTGGAGAACCACTTGCTGTGAGACAACAACACTATCCTCTGTACCACTATGCCACTCCTCAAGTGTTGATGTTCCAATGTGCTGATGACCCAAAGGAATTCTTACATTCTTTACTTGAAACACAGGATGGAAGAATAATAGTGGCTGGGGACTTACATTTACCAGAAATAGACTGGAATGGTTTTGAGACAACATTTGTAAGGAAATTATTCACAAGGTATGTTCAGAAACAACAATTACTTCAGATTGTAAAAAAAAAAACTGCCAGCGAAAGGAACACAGGAGACATTGTTTGCGTTCATAAAGAAATTACTGTTACTTCATGTCAAGTTTTACTACAGTTGATGTGCAGTGATCGTGGGGTTATAAAGTTTAATTTGTTACTAGATAATCCTGCTAAACTGACATCTAAACCAATGCACAGAAAATAGTAACAGACTATATGGAAGCAAAATAGTCACTATGTAAAACCAATTAGAGTGATGTGTTCAGTGGAAAAATTGCAGAAAGAATGTGGAAGGCTTTGAAAGAGAAATTGTTTAAATGCAAAAATATCTGCAAAAATAGATATAGACGCATTATGTCAGGAGGATATATTTCAATAAATTTCTAGAGGCTTGCACAAGAGTATAAATACTGAGCAAGTGCGAGCCTGACTGCCATTTTGCAGTAAGATGCTGAGATATAAGCATGTAGGTTTGTGTGTCTGTGTAGTCTGTCTGTTAATCATTTTGTTGATATTTTTTAAAGTTGCTATCCATCCTGATGTGTTTCTATTTAATAAAGCATATAAATGAACTACCCCACCTGTTATTCATCAATACTAGAGAAGGAGAAGCGACAAACGTGATATTAGATTAAGGTGAGAGACAAAAAATATAAGAAATGGAAAAAAAAAGAAATCAAACTACAAAAGTAAAATAAACATGTTGGACAGACAAATCAAGCATAGTATGACACATGATCAAGAACATTTTGAAGAAAATGTATATAAAGATTTTGAGCATAATAGGAAACCATTTTATAGATACATAAGATGTAGAAGAAATAAAAATACACAAACTGATGAACAGTGTGTAGATTCTAAAATTTATTTTCAAACACAACAGAGTATAGATATATTAACAAAATCTTATGCAAAACAGTTTGGATCCACAAATGGGGTGATAATTTCTCATAGTGACATCCAGGTAACTTGATACTGAAATCAAATTAGATTATATTGAAAAAGAACTATGCAAACAGGAAACAAACAAAGCACAGAGAGGAGACAGAATTAGTAGTAATAATGACCTGAGAACACTTCAGCAAGAACTTACAGTATCTATTATTTACTAAGTCAAAAAAAAAATGGGGAGGTTCCTCAAGATTGGAGACAGATACTTGTTAAACCTATCTTTAAGAGAAAGAGGAGTAGGACAAACCAATAGTAATGGGGAATGTGATACTGGATAAGTTATTGTCAGAACTGGAAAAGCTGGGACTTGAAACCATATATCAGCACGAATAAGTTGAAAATACATCTGCTGCCATCTGTAATGTGATGTTCTATAACAATATCATAATAGCTATGAATGAAAAATTGTGCTGTGATGTAGAAAGAGAGATTTAACTTCAGCAGGGCCATACTCAACACACTGATCAGTAAATTAGATCAACTAGGTCTTCATGTACTCTTAATGCGATGGATTACTGCATGGTATAGATTGACTACAAAAACAGCATTTGATAATATCCCACATTCATGGATAAAAAAGTGCTTAAAACTGTATAAAATGCTCCGGTGCCTACACTGATTGACTACATTACAGTAACCATGAAACAATGGCAGACCACTTCGCAATTAACCCATGATAAAGGACAGATTATTACTCCAGGGATAAAAATTCAAAGGAGGATATTCCTGGGTGACTTTCTGTCACTGCTGCTATTCTGCCTTGCCATTAACCCATTAGGCTGTTTACTTAACAGCTTAGGCCATGGCTACAATTTGGCTCCCAGAAAACAACAAAGTCTAATGACCTCTCACCTTCTGTTTGTTGATGATTTAAAACTGTACATCTAATCACAGGAGGAACTGAAAGCAAAGCTTCAGGTTGTTAAAACTTTTTCTGATGATATTAGAATGTAATTCAGTCTTCATAAATGTGCAACATTTAAAGCAGGAAAACTACAGCACCAGGAAAACATCAGTTTGGGACAACAATCTGATATAAAATAACTTGATCAAGAGGGAGTATATAAATACTCGGAAATTGATGAAGGGTCAACAAAAACACATGAACAAATGCAAAGAAAACTCATTAAGGAATACATTACATGACTTAAATTAATCCTGAGAACAGCATTAACATCTAGGAACAAGATCCAAGCTATAAATCAATTTGCTCTTCCTGTCCTAACATATAGTTTTGTAATGATTGTCTGGCCAAAAAAGGGCTTGAAGTTAGAAGAAAGTGAATTATTATGGCAGCTGAGACTAAATGTTTGCACATATCCTGGTTTAAATGAACATGTTTCTTTGGCTTGTATTCTGAAATTGAAATCCCCTGACAGAAGAAAAAATAAGAAAATGAGGGGTTTTAAATTTTGGTTTTAGAAATACATGTATTATATATATAAAAAAACTTTTTTATAATTTGTTATACATTTCAGGGTTACAATATTCACTTATTTTTTAATAATGTTGCATGGTTTCTTTAAAATTCTGAATTGTGTGATGTCATAACTTTTGGTGGGGACTATTTAAATCTATATTAATCAACTTGTATTTGTCTGAAGAAGTTCATGTATCTGGATGAATGAAAGCACTTATATATTTATAATTTAAAATAGATATTAATATGAGATTATGTTAATATCTAATTATAAATATATATGTACTAACTGATATACATTTTTATATATAACTTTTTTATATATAACTTTTTATATATACGTTTTTATGTATACCTCATATATGAGATTGTTTTTAAATGATTTTATCCTTATTAGATTTATATATTAAGCTAGGCCTTTGATGTCTGCCCGCTTCTTTAAATAACCATACTAATTAACTTACTTGATTGATTAATTGTTTAAAACCTGTGTATATATAAGATGTGGAATCTTAGAATGAATGTAAGATCTGATGAAGCTACACAGCGAAAGCGCTTATCTTATTAATTATTGATAGTAAAGTACTTTGAACTTAAGTGTTACACTTGTTTTCGCTCAGTCCTGCTATTTTGACTTACTACAATTTTGTATGTATTGTTTGATATATAAAACCACGTTTTATAATGAATAAAAAAATATTAAAAATACACTAATACAATATTTAAATTACATAAATTCCCTTTTTAAAACTATAAATTTCTTCGTCTATCAAAAGTTTTTAACTTAAGTTTACTTGAAATAGACATCACATCATTGAGACCTGGTGGAGAATAAGTAAATAAATAAACTTGCCACCAGGCCTCTCTTTCTTTGAGATACAACTTCCATGGTCCCCTTGTAGCCTCACATTTAACTTGAGGTATAACCAAAAATTTAAAGTTATGGTCAGGATTTGTTCTTACATGTCTAAAAAGAACATTTTTAGTATCCTGCTGTTGAATTTCATACACATGCTGATAAATAAGTTGGAGTTTCCCAATGTAAAAAACTGGGCATTGGCAATAAAATTCGGCATATATGACACCATAAGACTGGCAGTTATATTTACCCCTTATCATTATTTTCTTGCCACCAATTGTGATGACATTACTCCTCAAGATATATTTACATTGGTGACACATACCTCAGGGTGCCATACCCCCATATACTGTATTATTATTATTATTATTGGGCGTAGATTTTTCCAACAAACTCTTCAGGTTCATACCTCTACGGAATACAAATTCAGGTTTGTTACCAAAAGTATCCACCATACTTTGCTCCTGCATAAGGTTAGCCCAATTTTTATTAATAATATCCTGAAGCAACAAGCTATCACTAGAATAGGTACTAATAAAAAGACATTTCACCTGGTAAACATTATCACCCCTATTACACTTTAATCCTGAAACTGCCAAATTATAATTTTTTACAGATTTGTTTAAATCATGGTTATTACTATTGTAGTAAGGTACTATATCCAGACTCTGTATAGGCATATCCTGACAATTCAATATCGGAACATAAAACCCATTCCTTCGTTTATTGATGACTTCCTGTTTTAAATTATCAATTAGACTGATAGAATACATTCTATCCAAGAACATTTTACTCATAAATTCACATTCATCCAGGAAGTCAGCAAACTGGGAAACCATACAAGCAGCCCAGACAAGTTGACCTTTAACAATCCCCCGTTTAGCATTTCCAGAATGACTGCTAAAATAGTGTAGCGTTGTATTTGAATAAGTTGGCTTCCTAAAAATAGTAGCCTTAATATATCCATCCCTAATTTTGTTGATCATAACATCCAGATAGGAAATTTGTTTAATCTTTACAGTATAAGTAAACTGAAGAAAACATGTAGTTTGATTAAGATACTCCATGAATATAGGGATATCACTCAAATTTCCTGTCCATGCAATAAATAATCCATCCAAATAACATAAATACAGGGGAATATGTTTGAAAAACGAAGAGGTAAAAAGGAAATGTTTCTCCCTCCAGGCCATCACTATATTAGCAAAAAGGGGGCTGCATGCCAACCCCATTGCTATACCTTCAAGCTGTTTAAAGTGATGGCCATCAAAATATATATAACTGTTTTTTAAAACAGTTTCCATAAGCTGTGTATAGGTGTTGACTGTATTTTGTTCAATATGGAATTCAGTATGCAAAAAAATCAGAAAAACCAATCTAACCCCGTGGTGTAGGGTATGCAACTGAAAAGATCCTTGACATCGATGGTAATAAAAACATCCTCACTATATGGAAAAAGTTGGTTACATTTGTCCAAAAATTGCCAAGAATCATGACATATATGGGGAAGACTTAGGTTCATAGGTTCATACTAGGCTATCTGCCCTAGGGCATTTATAAGCCTAGCCAGAGTTGTGTGGCTTTCACCACCCCTTAGGTTGAAGAATACTATACCCATTAGTTAGCCGTGCCTCTGTCCAGCAGTGATACAGAGATGATCCCCAGGGAAAACCTATGATCTCCCATCCACTGGTCAAGATTCCTCTTGAAGAGAGCCAGCAAGGTGCTCTGTCTCACATGGACCGGGATTCTGTTCCACAGCATAGGGAGTCTCTGGGTGATGAATCTGTCCCTCCAGAACATCCTATTTATATCCGTGTTGAGGTTTAAGTCTCTTGCTCTTGTGGCTCTGGTGGATTTGGATTTTTTGAGGTGGAGCATGTCCATTAATTCTGGGTTGGACATGGCCTTGTATGTCAGGCACAGGTCACCTCTGAGCAGATGGTATGTGACCGAATAGAGCTGGAGTTTCTTCAGTCGGGCAGCATATGGCATATTTTTGAGCCCCTTTATCCTTTTGGTGAGGAACTTTTGGGGTCTTTCCAATTGCTGCAGGTGTCGGTTAAGATACATTCCGAATGGGGCATTGTACTCAATCATTGGTCTGATAAGTGAAGAGTACAGGGGAACAATGACCTCCCTTGATCTGGATGTGAATCCCTTCATAATCAGGTGGGCAATGTAGAAGTTCCTCCTAACCACTTTGGCAATGTGAGTGTCAAAAGAAAGGTTACTGTCAACTTGGGTCCCCAGGTCCCTGATAACCTCTTCTGTGCTTAATGGATTGCCACCTATGTGGTAACTTGGGGTTACCTTGTTTTTACCAAAGGGTATGACTATACATTTTTTGGTGTTTAGCTTAAGGCCATGGCTCTGGCACCAGTTATCCGTTTCTATGAGACCTCTCTGAAGGATATCTGTGTCTGATGGATTTTCAACTATGGCGCCCAGTTTGCAGTCATCTGCAAACTTTGTCAGCCACAATCCTCCTATGTTTGCCTGCACTTCTGAAAAGTAGATGCCGAACAAGAGGGGGCCCAGGACTGAGCCCTGTGGGACACCGCTTGTGACTGGCTTGGGGTCTGACGTGGCACCAGCAACTCTAACCCTGTGGGTTCTGTCCTTGAGCCAGTTTGCAACTCATCTTGTGACATATGGGTTTACATTTAAGCTGGTGAGCTTTTCTATGATACCCGAGTGGGGTATTGTGTCGAAAGCTTTTGCAAGGTCAAGGTAGGCTGTGTGAACTGCCTTACCCTCATCAATGGCCTTGGTGACTGTTTCAAAAAAGTCGACCAAGTTCAAGAGGCATGATCTGCCCTTGACAAAGTTGAATTGGGTAGGATCCAATGTCTGTAGGTCCCCTATGTCTTTATTTATGAGTTCTATTATGATCCTCTCCATAGCTTTGCAGACCAGGCTTGTTAAGCTTATGGGGCGGTAATTACCAGGGTCCGTAGAAGCACCGCCTTTGTGGAGTGGGACCACAGTTGCTGTACGCCACTCTTTGGGTATGTATCCTGTGGTAAGGCTAAGATTAAACAGCAGCCTTATGTGTGGGTTTAGTTCCTCATTGAGTTCATGTAGCACACAGCCGGGGACACCATCCAGTCCCATTGATGCTGTGTTTTTAGCTTTAGAGACAGCAGCTCCCACCTGGGCATTTGAGATGATTGGGAGGCTACACTCTGCTGGGATAGATATTTCTCCTTTTGGGGGGGAGGGAGGGGAGAAATTTTCACTGAACCTGTCTGCCAGTATGTTTGCAATGTCTGTGGGTTCAGTGATTTTTGTATCATTTTGGACTAATTCTGAGCATATCTGGGAGTTTCCACCCAGATTTCTAACATAGCTAAAGAAGGCCTTATGAGTGTCTTTTGAGTCCTTGGCGATTTTTCTCTCAAAGTTGGCCTTGGATGATTTTATGAGTGATCATAGTTTTTTACTAGTATTGATCAGAGATGTCTTCCCTTTTAGGGATTTTGCTCTATCTTGTAGTAGCTTTCTCCTCTTGTTGTAAAGTTTGTTTATGGCTGGGGTCCACCAGATCAGGCGCTTTCATTTGGTGGAAAGGGTCTTGATTTTATTTGGGATTGCTTGATCCATGCAATCCTGGAGGTGCTCGTAGAAAGCATTTGTAAGGGATTCAGCAGCATGGGTTGTGGTTTCCAATGGCTCAGGGGCCTTGAAGGATACCACACCAGTCTTAAGAAGTGTGAAGTTGGCTTTTGAGAAGTTCTTCACTGTGGTCTTTTTTGTTGGGGGTGGGGGCGGGATGTGGATCTCCAGTGAGATTAGTTTATGGTCTGATCTCACCAATGAGGGATATACTTCCGGTGTGGAGCATTTTGTCCCCATGTTTGTGATGATCAGGTCTAGTATATTTTCACCTCTTGTGGGAATGGTGACAAGTTGTTCCATAGCATTTGAGTTTATGAACTCCAGGAACCTTTGGGCTAGGGTATTGGGGCTTGAGTAATGTCCCCAGTCTATGTTTGGGTAGTTGAAGTCACCCAATATGATGGTGTTTGGAGAGACATTTATACTCTCCAGTGTCTTCAGGAAGGCTGTGTGGGGTTCCTGAGTTTGAGAGGGTGGCCTGTAACATGCTACAAACTGTAGAGCAGTTTTGCCTATGGTTAATTGCACCTGAATGGTCTCTGATGCTTCGTGAGTTGCCACCAGCCTGGAGGTGTGGGTATCCTTGATAAATATGGATACACCCCCTCCTTTTGTGGTACGGTCCGGGTTTTGGGGCCGGAACGCATGATATGAGGTAAAACCTGATAGTGCCGGGGTGGTCTCAGGAGCCTTGAACCAGGTTTCAGTCACAGCACAGACATCGATGTTCTCCATACTGAGGAGGGCTTCGAGGGCGTGCATCTTGAGATTTAGACTTTTGGCATTGAGCAGCATTACCCTTAGTTTTTTTCCATTATTGTTTTCTAGGGGTGGGTTTAGAATTTGAGCCTTGTCTAAAAAGGCACTATGGGGGTGGCAAGAGCCTTTGCCAATATCCGGAAACCCAGGGGTGACAGGTGCAAGCCGTCCCTTGCGAAGCAGCGTGGCTTGTCAAGCATGTCATTCCAGGCAGACAGACATTGGATCCCCTTAGAATGACACCAGAAATTAAGCCAATTATTAAAACTGATCATTTTGTCTCTATATTGTGGCATCATTCTTGGTGAAGGTAGGATACTGCTCAGGGTCAGGGTCATACCAGCCTGGGCTACATAATCTGAGAGCTCCTCGCCCGACAGGCAGCTTACTGTGACCCTCTCCTTGTTCAGTCTGGTAAGTGGGACGTCAGTGTGTCTGACTATGGAGTCACCTATGACAAGTGTGTCTGGCATTGTGTTTGGCCTTAAGGGCTGTGACTGATTTGCACACTGACTTTGTGATCTATGTGTTGCTTGTGTTATGTCATGAGGTGGCAGTTGTTTGGTTGTCTGCTTTGGAGGCCTCTGCTGTTTTGGTAGATTTTTGATCAGTGCCTCCGAATATGTCTTTGTGTGTTTATGTGTTTGATTTGTAGTTGTGATAGTTCTATGTGAGACTGGGTTTATGGTGTGTGTGGTTAACTTCTCCTGTCTGGTTTTGCCAGTCCTGAGTTGAGAGAGCTCAGCCTCCAGTTTGGCTATATAGTTGCATCTCTTGCATGTATTTGTGTTTTGTGGGAGGAGGAGAGGGTTGTCTGTGTACATGAGGCAATTGTAACGTTGCCTCAATATTCCCAGATTCACCAGCTGAGCAGGAGAGGACGCTAGCAACTGACCCTTTGACATGCTAGAAGAAATGAAAAAGTTTGCTGTGTAACTGAGTCAGAAAGGACCTATAGGAAAGTGGGTACTCAAGGGGGTTTTAAGCTAGTGAAGTACTTTGTATAATATAGAAGTGCTTTACCTGACTAAAAAATGCTTTAGGAACGAGTGCTGAGCTTTACAGATAGAGAATAGACTGTTTAGATTACAAGTAGAACAGTTCTAAGGGAAAAAATGAAGAGCAGACTTTACGGAGCCAGAAATAGTTTAACCTTGTTTAACCGGCGCTGCCCGATGGTGCTCTATTGGCAACTCCGCGCTAAATGCAGAAAAGGCAATATGTCAGTAGTACAGGCTAGCACACTTTAGTGGGCAGCCAAACAATTAAATTAAACAGCAAACAAACACTTTTCGACTTGAATTAGACTAATTTCGACTAAAATGTACTTTTAAGTGCAGATAATAAAAAATGCAGTAAATAACTATGAAAACAGTTAAAGCTTGCTCTAGGTAAGCAGTAGAAGGTAAAACAAATATAAAAAAACAGCAGGATCCTTAATCAGGAAAGCAGTCACTTTTTTTCAGTTCTCTGTAGCCAGGAAGACTCAACAGGACCACGTGGAGCTGTGTCTAAGCAATATGGCTTCAAAAAAATGCCAGAGTCAGATTTTAACCAGGGAACTTCAAAAGAGCTAGAAATGGTCCAAAATGACCAATTACTACAGCTTCTTGTACTGAGGTCACTTCCCTCAAGGACAGGTAGGCTATTCAAGGCTCCCCACTCCCACTGGTGAGCTAAGAAACTTCCTTCTATCCAAGTAAGGCAATGGACAACACAGGAACTACAACACAGCCCAGGATACAGCAAGGCCTGTAAACTGGTCTAACTAGTTTAGGAGAGGCAGGAAAACAAGGAATATTTTTTGTTTTTAAATAGAAACACACAGAAATGCAGAAAAGGCAATAAATCAGTAGTACAGGCTAGCACACTTTAGTGGGCAGCCAAACAATTAAATTAAACAGCAAACAAACACTTTTCGACTTGAATTAGACTAATTTCGACTAAAATGTACTTTTAAGTGCAGATAATAAAAATGCAGTAAATAACTATGAAAACAGTTAAAGCTTGCTCTAGGTAAGCAGTAGAAGGTAAAACAAATATAAAAAACAGCAGGATACTTAATCAGGAAAGCAGTCGCTTTTTTCAGTTCTCTGTAGCCAGGAAGACTCAACAGGACCACGTGGAGCTGTGTCTGAGCAATATGGCTTCAAAAAAATGCCAGAGGCAGATTTTAACCAGGGAACTTCAAAAGAGCTAGAAATAGTCCAAAACGACCAATTACTGCAGCTTCTTGTGCTGAGGTCACTTCCCTCAAGGACAGGTAGGCTATTCAAGGCTCCCCACTCCCACTGGTGAGCTAAGAAACTTCCTTCCATCCAAGTAAGGCAATGGGCAGCACAGGAACTACAACACAGCCCAGGATACAGCAAGGCCTGTAAACTGGTCTAACTAGTTTAGGAGAGGCAGGCAAACAAGGAATATTTTTTTGTTTTTTTTGGTTTTAAATAGAAACACACAGAAATGCAGAAAAGGCAATAAGTCAGTAGTACAGGCTAGCGCACTTTAGTGGGCAGCCAAACAATTAAATTAAACAGCAAACAAATACTTTTCGACTTGAATTAGACTAATTTCGACTAAAATGTACTTTTAAGTGCAGATAATAAAAAATGCAGTAAATAACTATGAAAACAGTTAAAGCTTGCTCTAGGTAAGCAGTAGAAGGTAAAACAAATATAAAAAACAGCAGGATACTTAATCAGGAAAGCAGTCGCTTTTTTTCAGTTCTCTGTAGCCAGGAAGACTCAACAGGACCACGTGGAGCTAGGACCTTTAGCTTCAGTTTGTTATCCAAAAACTTTACTATATAGCTGTTTTTTGACCACCCCAAATCAACAATAGGCCTTAATGGAAGGTTGGTTAAATCCTTGTGGATTTTAGGCCCTCCAAATATAACTGGAATTTTTGGAGTATCTACAACCATATAGTTATATTTATCAATATCTATCTGATCTTGAGTAACCATATCAAATAATTCCCAATCAATACGCTGATAAGCAATGTTGACCTTGTTGACTGAGGCCTCACAATAAGAACTGCTATACAACAGCTTAAACATATTTTGTATATAGTCTTCCTTTTGAAATATAACAATACCTCCTCCCTTATCTGGTTGCATAAACCTGAATCCAGGTTTTCCCCTAAGCTCCATTAATAAATTCCTTTCAGAAACAGTTAAATTATTGTCATAAACAACTCTGTGTTCATCCATATAATAACAAAAGTCCATCTCGCACATAAGTTTAAAATGTTTTTTAAAATTGGTAATTTTCTCATTAATTAATCAGATTATTGATTAATTGGTTAATTACATATTATATAAAAGAGCATTGGAAGTTGTCTGATGATGTCTGGTGATTCCTACCTGACGAAAGCGCTAACTGTTGGAAAATAAAGATTTGGATTTGGTGACATCCTAGTTTCCAGCTTTGTGTGCAGTTTTTTCTGGGTATATTCTGGATTAACTTGTATGGTACGCCAGCTTGTCTAATTGTGAAAATATAAATATGTTTAAAAATCTTGAGTATTTCCCTGTCTAAACAGAATGTGTAAAGGATCTGTCAGTGTTTTGATGCAATTCTAATTGCACATGTTTGAGAGGGACATTCTAAAGTAATGTGAGTGATGTCATTAGAGTGTTCATGGTTGCTAACTGATTATTTATACAGCTGATTGGTAGAAAAATAACTTTTTTAAACATCTGACTGTTACTTTTTAAAATAAGACATATGAGACTGCAGTTTGTCAAGTGCTGAGCGGTTTTAAGTATAGCCAGTTACAGTGCTGTGACGTCAGTGGACCCTCATGAAAGAGAACTCACCAAAAAATCTGTTAAGTTTCCATTTTGCCTTGCTGTCATGTGATAGAATACATCAGGGGCAGTAGTCTTTAGTTAGATTAGGAAACCTTAGTTAATAAGATAGACGTTTTCTAAAATAATAGACTCCTATCCTGAAGTTTAATTTTACATTTCCAGTGATTGAGTTCTGGTGTTTATTGAAAGCTATTGGTTTACATTCTTGTAATCATTTTCCTAGATCCTAGATTTGCTCCCATGCATACAGCACACTGGGCAATGAATGCCCTTCAGCACTCGTTTTCATAGCAGGTACGGGTTTTATGGGACCGGGTTGCCAGCCCGTGGCCTGACCTTCCTCAGAGGGTGCACCACACACTCACACACATACACACACACACACACACACACACACACACACACACACACACACACACACACACACACACACACACACACACCTAGGGCCAATTTAGAGTGTCCAATCCACCTACAGCATGTCTTTGGAATGTGGGAGGAAACTGGAGCACTCAGAGGAAATCCACACAAATGCAGGGAGGACATGCAGACTCTGCACAGAAGGCATACCAGCCAAGAATCGAACCAGAGAACCTCTTGCTGTGAGGTGACAGCACTAATAGCTATGCCAGTGTGCCATCCTTGTAATAATTTTACTTATTATTAAATGTTTTTCATTACTTTACATTGTGTCTGGAATTCACTGTTTTTCTTTAGAAACTAGAGAGTGCTTATACCTGTTTATACTCCCCAGGTCACCTCAAAGGTCTGGTCACTTACGGTCGTAGCTGTCATTTATTTTGGTAGTTAATTTATCACAACTGGACACTCTTTTAGAAGGGCATAAAGACACTCTGATTGGTGTCAGCATTACAGTATTATTTTGGGGAAGGGACACAGCTGGAAATCTGCTTTCCCAGAAATGTTTGGATGCGTGAGATTTAAATTTACTTTGAGTGTGAGTGTATCAGAAGTCGTAAACTGGGAAACATTGCTCTGAAGTGTGTAATAAGGAGTTACATTTGGGGTGAACAGAAGTATATAGTCCAGTCCCAGGAAAATAGAGCATGTTCGTGTTGTGCTCTTAGGGGGAAAATTTTGAAATATTACTCCTGTTTAAGTCACAGTATCATATTGGAGTTAGTATTGAGGATTGAAGCTCCTTAGTTTCTGACCCAGGATAGAAGGGGATGTCACATTAACTGTTGGCAGACTGGTGGGATATAGCTGGATGTCACACACTTATTAGACAAAAAAGCAAGGGGATTTTAAGTGCAGAGGACTTTGATTACTTTCCTGCTTCCATGGTGAGAAACAGAGTCAAAACTACAATTTCTGAGACTCTCCATGTACGCAAACAAATGCACTTTCAAGCAGTCTTTAGGCAAAGACAACAAGCAAGCACTGGTCTGGGCAGCTTAAAGCTAGCAACGAAAATGAAAGAGCCAATAAAAAAAAATAGATATCAATGCAGCAGAACTAACTCTCCAAAATAACAGCACATATTCTTCTGCCACCAGAATAACAATTATTAACCTCTAGCTGGCTCACTTACTTGTTCTAGAACTGGCTGTAAACATTGGATCTGAACTTAACTATGATGAACAGCAGCAAAATGTGAGGAAAAAACAGTTAACAGTATTGCTAAAAGTGACTGTATCTATAAACAGCAATTTAAACTTCTACACTATTAATAAGTGTCTGAAAAAACAGATTATCATTGTATTATCAATTCTGAATGCATTTGTTTGAGCAGTTATTTGGTCCTTTATCTATAATGTTCCCAGTTCATAATTTGAAAAGAAATGCACATAAATGTCTATATACCCACACCTGATTACTAGATACATAATAATAATAATAATAATAATAATAATAATAATAAACACAATAATTCACCTGAACAGCATGTTTGCAGATATATGACAAATGAGTATCCATGGATCTACACAACAATACTTTTAATAGTTCATCAGGTGTTGTGACTGCAGGAACTTGTACAACTATTCCGGTTTGCATTTAGTACCTGTATAAGGAACCCATCAAGGTGTACATTGAAATCCTCACCACAAAAAAAAAAAAAAAAAAAAAAAATCAGTGATATTTGCCTCCATTCTTGAATTTTAACCTGTGCATTTATAAATTTATCATAACTGATGAAAGAAGCATAGGTAGAAATGGTATTATAACCATGGCCCTTAAATAAGATGTCAAACTTCATGTAAACACAAGATATTAGAACTGATATTATTAAAATATTTCAGCAGGATTCTCCTTTTTATCATTTTATTAACATCACTTATATTTACTATGGCAATGACAAAAGATTTTGAAAATTAGATATACGTTTTATACAAACTGCAGCAAGAGGCATGTAGCCACTCATTTTATGATTAAAAGCTTAGCAAAATGAAAAATAATTCAAATATGTGTCGAAAGGTGACAAAAATAAACCATCATTACCAAATAGGTGGTATGCAAAATTTAGCATAAGAAAAGAGATTTCCCAGGTATGACCAAACTGCAGTCCTCAAGTAATCACAAAGCTCAAAAAACTATTTTTCCTGAAGAAAGTTAAAGGATAGCATCACATTTTTAAACTATAATTTGTCAGATTTCTAGTGAAACAAATATTGCTAGATTTTCTGTAAAATACTTTTTCTGTATAGCTAAGCAAGAGCTATATTTTTCTGGGACTATTGTTTAGAGATCATGAAAAATAGATACCGTGACCTGTTTTTATTATAAACTGTCTATTTTACAAAGCTAATTGAATCACTGACTTTCTGTCTGTTACAGATGGAAAGCAAACAACTCCAGTAGGATTAAGGTCAGGTATGAATAAGCCCAAATGTTCAATAACACCTACTTCCATCTGTTGCTTGTCTGGATTTTCTAGAAACAGTTTGATTAATATTTTATTTAATAATTGTGTTAAAGATTGATAGTGTTCCCATTGTTATGGGTACATGATTCATAAATACATACATTTTAAATTAAATTTACATTCCAATATTCTTTATTGCCATGAATTTAGTTTTTGTAATAAGTCATTTATCTGGTAGGAGTCTTAATAATCTACCTATAGGCTGTCTAGTATCTCAGCTATAACTACATTTTTGCTTTGTAACTGCTGTACTTGCTTCAAATGCTGCATAATAATATTTTTGAAGATGTTACCATCCTCAGGCAATCCTTAAATGTTTTTTACTCTGTTTACTATTATTGTTATACTTGAAGAAGGAATTTCTAAATTTTTGTGAGAGCCTGACAAATCATTTTGTTTGAGGCACATTTAAATGAGTTAAACATGCTACTAACAAAACAAGTCTTGTATCAGATAAAACCAAAGAAGATTAATCAGCAGCCTGTAATTTGGCTTACTTATAGGACCGACTTTCATTCTGTTTATTTTCTAAAAAAAAGGTTAACAACATTTTAAGACAGTTCTCCTTTTGCTTTTATTTACTGCACAACAATCCATCAGAAAAATTATTTTTACTTAATGACTTGTCATTTGACATACCTGCATATGCAACAATAGAATCTGCTTCTTCTTATGTTACTTTACATATGATTCCTAAACCATAATGATAATGGTCTTTTATAGTTCCATTATGTAGCTAGTATCATTCCCTGGGGAATACCCTGTAGAAGATATTGGACAGAATTAAGTTGCTAATGACAAAAGCTGAATATGTTGTGACATAAATAGATTTGAATGTTTTGCTTATAACGTAAGTTTATTTGTGTGTGTGTGTGTGTGTGTGTGTGTGTGTGTGTGTGTATGTGTGAGTGTGTGTGTGTGTGCACATCCATGGAGCTCAGCAGAGAAGTACAACCAAAACTTGTGTTTACGGGAGCTGAGCATTAACTCCAACAAATTCATTAACTCAGAATTTTTACATTTATAGAATAAAGGTACCAACAAACACCTACATGTTTAAGGTTCTCTACATAAAATATATAGCCTGCTGTGATGTACCAATTTTATAGTTATACTGCAAGTCCCCCTTGAGAGGGATTCCTCTTCACTCGATGAAATCTTCACTTTTTACTTTCTATTATGATGATCTCTAAGTACTGCCTAAGAATAATCAATGGTACTATATTTTTTAATGTTGAATCTTAAATCCTACAGGATCCCCATATGAGACAACTATATTATTATCTGTTCTACAAATCTAATGCAAGCATTGCATTAAAACAATACACTTACTTGCTTAAGCAACATTGGGATAATAGTCAAAAATTGTGGTTTGTTCAAAGGAAGGACCTGGCCAGCATAAAAATAGAAAAATTCACATGGTTTTGTTAATATTTCAGCAGATGTTTACCCTGCTCATCATTACTCTTATTTTAACTTCAAAGTTCACACATTGAATAGGACCATACTTTTTGTTATAATTTACCTTGATCAGGGCAAAACGAATTCCATATTTCTATCGTTTGTCTCCCAATTATTTGAGAATTACTGCTTTTGACTGGAATGCAGTCATTATTCAGTTTAAAAATAGAAAATGTAAGCAAAATACATTAATATAAATACTCCAGGTTTGTCCCATTATATGTTGCCTTCACATTGATGATTATTTCTTATCTTTCTATGCCCAGAATGCACAAATCTGAGTCATGTATGACTTTCTTCTTAATTTTTTAATTTCTGTTTTCATCATTACTATACAGCTCTGTCTTTCATGATTGTTTTCACATCATTCAGAGGTGAATCTTCATACGGATTTAAACATTTGAGGAAAAATATTTCAGAAAGACTAGTATTTATTGAGAGTCCTGATTTTCTTGAGTTGTTAAACAGAAGTTAGATTACAGCCTAGATATGCTATCTTCTTTACAAAAATATAGTGATATTCCCTGGTCTCCTCTAAAATCTGAAGTTCCTATGCTTTTTATTTAAAATAACAGACAACAGAAAAAAGTACATGTTACATTTAAAATGGCAATCTTAGAAACTCATTGTGTTTGTTATCGAAAATAAGGGCTTTGAAAGCTTAGCTTGTTACATTTTTATAATCATACCACAGAAAAAACAGATAACTAATCTTCAGGCAGAAATATATGCTGACGCCTTTATTGATTAAGCTGGGAGAAGGCAATGGGCCTGTAAAGTTTTCTGAATGGGCACAATGCCTTACCAACAATTAGCTTATGTTAATCAGCTTCTGAAACCACCAAATCATATTTTATCTCTCAGATAAGAAGACCACAATGTGAACTGCCAGAGCAGTATTGTTAAAAACTTTACTTCTGTTTTTAAAAAGTTATGTATTGTCGCTGAATGTGAACTGCATGCCTGTGATATAAAAACATTCTTAGATTCCATGGATATTTGTCAGCTTCATAGAAGGTATCACCTCAATTGTTTTTTGTCCCTCTTAATGAAAAGGAAATTCTGAAGGTGATAAAAGCCCTCATGATATACAAAGTACCTGCTTGAGATGGTTTTGCTGTACATTTTTTATAACTCGTTTAAGATTAAATTCTCAAAACTCTTGTTGCACATTTACTATTTTATACAAATCAACTTGCATGATATATATCTTAATCGGATATGTACTCTTCTTGCCTTTAAGCTTCCATCAAATCTATAAAACTGTAATAATTGCAGATATGAACATCATTGCCAGGATATTTGGAAATAAGAATAAGCCAGCCTTGCCCTTACTTACTGTACTCTCCAACCAGGTTTCCTTAATTGTAGGCAAGTTACTATCCATGAGATAACTTTCCATACCTTTTTGATTTCAACATAATGAATTCCTTTCTATTCATTTTTTTTTGACCACCAATGGTGTTTTTTATTTCATCTTAGTGAATTGCTTTCCATTCCTCTATGTGCTTTGGCCACTGATGCTGCCAAACTTTTCGGATAGTTCATTTCTGTTTTGAAGAAGTTTAACTTCCTTGATAACTCGATGAAATAGGAATATTTACTATAAGCAAATCGCCTGATTAACTGTTTTTAATGATGTCTACTCAAATCCAATAGCTATTAAAATGGCACCAGGCAAGGTTTCTGCTGCATAACTCCATATTTATGTAATTTATATACTAATCTCTTCCACAGAAATCTCATAAATCAATCCGGCTCCTAAAATTTCATCATGTTATAGTTCCATAAAAAAACTTTGTAGATATTAATATTTGTTTCCTGTCTCCACAACCTGTGTTCCTGCATATTTTTCAGCTATGGATCTCTTCTCAAAGTTTTCAGTGTCTCAAGAGGTGGGTAAATTTTTGTTAGCTCTAAAACACAAATGGTGGATAACGATGGCAGATGTGTCACTATAAGCCCTTCTTATGCTCGCCCATAAGCATACATATTACCACTCATTTAGATTGGTTTGGAGTATCAGAATGACATTTGTGGTAAATGGTTCACCTCTGTTGCTATAAGTCTTCACCATTAGATGAAAGAAAATGACCAGTCTATTAGTCCCTCCCCTGAGGATAACCAAGTTAGCATAAGCAATTCAGCTCCTAACTCTTTCCACTATGCTTGTCCAGAGCTGGATCCACTACTCAAATGTGGGTCAATTGGGTCATAGGTAGGGCTTTTTACCTCTATGCCACAGAGCTAAGAATATTTAAGAATTACTTTTAACCAAAAATGGTTGAATAGTACTACTACTATTACTACTACTACTACTAATAATAATGGTAAATATCTGTGTTGCAAAATCTGATGGAGGACTTAAAATAGTTTTTATAAACTGCAATTTTTAAAATGTCTTACCTAAATGATTTTTTTAAATTCTCAGTGCCAATCAACCTAAAAAAAAAGTTAAAGTCCTACTGATTTTTTTATTTTTTTCATAACTCTAACAGGGTAGCCTATCAACTCTTGAAAATATAGACAGGGTTACATTTCCAAAGTTTTAGTAGGATTTATTTTTATTTATTGACTTTATAAGTTTTTTAACATCTTTTCTCCAAATGATTCCAATATTCAGTTACCAACAGGGCACGAATTATTGAAAAAATGCACAATTTCTTCATAATGTAATCCTCATATCTATTTTTTCTTCTGTTAAAACAGAGGTTGAAACTAAAGTTTAATAAATTATTAACAGATCTTATTAAACATTTTCAAAGCTTAGCAAAGCAATATGGAGTATCCAAAACTGGACAGAATGGCCAACATATCAATTTCAATTCAAGAAATGTTAAATGTGGCAAAATGATTATTTTGATTTCCCAAATTTTAAGTCAAAATCGGTCTCTGAAATTTGTTACTGCCACAAGTTACCATTATGTTCTGTGGCTAATACAATGGATTGTGATCCTTCTTTACATGATCTTTCATAAAACTAATTTTAAGGTAGTGAAGTGATAACATTTTATAAAACTTAAGTGAATATTTTCATATATTATGCCACAGCTATGTCGTATAAACCCTTGTTGAATTTAATTTCTTGGGACATTTCTCTTCTATTCATTTTGCAAAATCTTGAGTCTATTTCTCAATGCACAACATGTGTATCCATCTTTGTGGAAATCTGCTTTTTAAGGACTTTCTTTTAAAATGCTGCTACAGATTGACTTTGTGGTGCTTTACAATGCATATTTAACTTCCTTCCAACCTGCTTAGCTTGGACAACCATACCTGCTGACATTTTACACATTTTCTGGCACCTGTCAGTTTGTTGACAATGTAGTCTATAATCAGTAATATAATTATTAATGTTCATATTATAGACAGATAAATTGCCTTGACAAGCGGTCATATTAATCTTAACTTATCCAGTGCCACAAAGCATCACTATTTTATTACTTTGCTGTAATGACATTTTTATTACAGCACAATAGGCCACCCTTTGAGGTATTCTTTTAGGAAATGTTCCTCTTCTACATAATATTCTGTAAAGCATCTTAATTTTTCTGATGATGTTAATAACAAAATAAAAATAATGTCTTGCTCTTCCACTAAATTAACACAAAATAAAAATAATGTATTGTCCATCCACTAAATTAACACCTGCTAATAAATAAAAAAAAAAATAAACAAACACACAAATATAAAAATCTATCAAACTAGTGAGCAACAAAGAGCAAAATGTATTAAAGTATGAATTAGCACCTTTGTTTATAATATTTACAAACTTCTTCAGTAGGGCTGCCAACACTTTAAACAGAAGATCCAGGATGACAGATATCTATGCCAAAGATGTGAGGAAACATTTTTTTCAGGGGTGGTAGGTTCAAACAGCGGTATCACTCCATGAAAATATTGTAATGTTGTGTTATAAAATGCATGTTTTAGAGCTGTTTTGTGACATATTTCTAGTGTACAAAGCTGTCACACATAACTGCTGTAAAATATTTATGTCATCAAATTATTTATGTTTTTCTGCTTATTGGATTGGACATCAAGTATTTTAGAAACAACAACAATAAGCCTACAGTAAAATCCACAATGGCCAAAGCAGATATCCAGGAAAGAGTGGCCTAATAGCAACTTGACACAGACAATTAACCACTTAATATTTTAATTTTGACTAGTCTAGTATTATAGTAGTATCTACAATTCTAACAATGGTACAAGTAGCAAACATCAAAAACAATTCCACATATTGCACCAACTAACTTGTGAGACTGATTTGCTACAAAGAAGCCACAAACAGAACTACAGGTCAAAAAATAATATTAGGCTTAATAGCGTTGGATAAGACTTAGCCTGTTTCTGTGCACTTTCTCCAATAATATTAATCACTGCTACCTGCTCATAACAGTATGCTGTAATTCAGGAAAATGTGCTGTTTGGCTTTCACCAAAGCAACAGTGGCTCTGTTTCATTCTGAACTCTGCTTGGCATTCATCAATGAGAAAACTCTTTCCGGAAAGGCATTGCTGCGAGGCAATGAAAATGCGTCTGACACAATGTTAACTCATGACATCCAAGTGACGTCTCCAGGTGCCACTGCAATTAACTTCTACTGTTTCATCTAGGTACCAAATAATGTTTGTTCATATTTATTTATATAGATAAAATCTTTAATTTCCTGAATATCTCAACAACCAAGTAACACAGACAGAACTCCTTAGCCTCGTATGAAAGCTAACAGATAGATAAATAAAATCTTGACAGTATGTGTGTAAAAAGTGGTTGCTGAGATATTGCAAATCGTTTACAAAATATTACAAATGTAATAGTTACTGTGTGATTTATAATATTCAATTTAAGACCTAGAATCTAAAGAATCCTACCACTATAAAAATGGTTTCTGCTGAAGAGTTTGCCATCTATACCTTTTTCATAATCCCTATGGTTCCAGAGATATAAACTTTTGAAATGTGAGAAAATAATTTGATTCTATCAAAAGGCTGAGGTTCCGCCCTTTGGATATTGCAGTGCAAACTTCCCGAGCTTCACTGGAGTGAATCAATTAAACAAGTTAACTGAAAAATTTCAGCAGTACAGGCCACATTGAAAAGCTTCTGCCATTTGTCACATGGTGATGGCAGAGATGAATAAGCAACAATGCATATCAAGCTTTCTTTAGCCATGCAGAAATTATTATACAATACGTCCAAGTCAACTTCCTACAATAACGCCCATGGCAGCACAAGCAGTTTTTACATGTTTCAATTCTGGTGGTTTACTGAGTGGGAAGTGACTTAGTGCAAAAGCAATACTGACTTCAGACTTGATTAAACCACTTGTTCAGCTACATCAAACCATTTTTGAGAGCAGAGCAAAATGTTTCACCTGTAGACACCTATAACAGTATTAATTCATTATTCATAATTGAATTAATATTCATTTTCAAGAACAGTATGTGTTTTGGATCTAAAAAAATTATCTGCTATGCGTGATTCAATTTTTGTTCTCAAGTCCTGCATTACCGGAAACAGTTCAATGAATGTAAAATCTTCCTGCTCCATTTTCTAAATAGATAATTCAAAAACACAGTAGACATTTTGCACAAAGCATAAGCAAGCTTTCTTAGTCTTCACCGACTCATGATCATGCGTGTCTTCTTCTATGTGTAGATTTGCACAAACTCTCTTAGGACATTCATTTCACAGAACAACAAAATATGAAATGATCGCTGGCCAAGATTCCAATAACCTACTGACAGCAGAACCCAGAGACAGCTATCTGGTTGGTACATGTCTCAACAGTTCATGGTACTCCAAGTCCACAAATTAAAAAAAAATTTGCAGGTCCGTTCTGCAGTTCACTGATACACTGAGGTGACTATAAATGGATGTCACCATTGTTTCAACATCACAATCCAGTTTGTCAATTACCTTCTTCAGTGTATTGTGAATCAGGGCGGCCACGGTGGTGCAGTGGTTAGCATTGCTGCCTCACAGCAAGAGGTTCTCCGGTTCGATCCTCGGCTGGGGTGCCTTCTGTGCGGAGTCTGCATGTCCTCCCTGTGGTCGCGTGGGTTTCCTCCGGGTGCTCCGGTTTCCTCCCACATCCCAAAGACATGCTGCAGGTGGATTGGACACTCTAAATTGGCCCTAGGTGTGTGTGTGAGTGTGCCTTCTGTGGAAGGTTGGGCGCCGGGCTGGCAACTCGACACCGTAAAACTCCACTGCCATTCAATGTGCGGACAAGGTGATCCGCTGTGGCGACCCCTAACCGGGAAAAAGCCGAAAGAAGAAGAAGAAGAAGTGTATTGTGAATCACACGTGCATTCCAGTTAGTTTTGATGACCTTGTAATTTATTTTCATCAAATCTGTGAAGACTGACTGCTTATGCCTGTAATTGCCACTGGTATTATTATCTGAATACGATGATATATGCATGATGTCAAGACAGTTGTCAGCCAGGACCTGAAATATCATGTTTGGTACAGAAGTAGAATGTTTGTCATTGAGCTCAACAAAGTCAAGATGTTTTTTGTTAATGCCAGTTTCGGCAGTAAAATACTGAACACATACAGGAAACATCTTGTGATTTTTCAAATTTGATGGATCTGTTGACACAGAAAATCTCAATGTGTTTTAGTCAAGTCCTTAAGGACTGACTTGACCATCTTCAGAGTGAGGACACCGGTCATCAATATCTCTGCCTTAGTGTAGCCACAGGTCATCTTCTTGCAAATGGCCGAGTCCAGATACAGCTGGTGATCAAGCTTAGCACCACAGTCTGAAGCATTGTAAGAACTGTGATAGTGTATGGCATGATAGATCCTCACCAAATCTGCATGTTTTTCAACTCCAGTTAATGATGATGCTCTCTTGAAAAAACTGTCAATGGCAGCTGATTTCACTGAATGGTGTGCTTTTATTGAGTTTGTGAATGTCTGTGAGTTAGCAAGTTGCTTTTTCCAACTTATGCCACCAATATGCTCTTTTTACAAACCATAAAGCAGTGAATATGCTGTCCTGGACTGCTTCACACCATGCAAAATCAGTTTGCCATTTGTGACAAAACTGTGACATTCTCTTTTTAGCTTTCTCGGCCTTTACCTTTCTGGCTGACGTGCCCGCACAATCCTGGTCTGAATCACTGTCCATGCTTGCAATGCCTTTGCTCATATTCCATAAGAATACAACACTCAATGAAATATGCTCAGTATCAAGAAAATAAATGAATAAGACAAAAACAGTAAACAGTAGAAACAGAAACAGAAGCTTTAATGATGTTATTCAACAAAAACAAAAAAAATGTAACTTTTAAGTACAACCAATCAAAAAATGAATTACCGATAGTTACAGCATGTTTTCAATAGGCAGCATATGTCTCAACCTCTTAAGGGCCAGTGTGGAATATAGACCTTAGCAATGTGTGACAAATAGGCAAAATGTGGAACACCCTATTTTCGCACAGTGAGGCATGGCTGAAATGGTCTTTCAGCCAGAACTGAACACTTCACAGGTATTGTATCAATTTACATTCCCTAAATAAGCACAAACCTCCCTACTTGGACATCACTGAGATTACAGTACAATTACTGACTGCACTGTAATTCATTACAAAAGTTACTAGAACATATTTTTTATCAAACTACATTAGCTACACAATAAGTATGACACCCTAGAATAGCACTGCTTATTCATATTGAAAAACTGCATTTAACTCAAAATTAAAACCATAGACCACAACAGTCTTACATCAACTTAAATTTGCTAAGCAGTAATCGGCATAAAAATCACTTCTGTTCTACAATAAGCGGTCAGTTCACATACAGATTACCCTATCTGTCTGACTTTTTCATTTATCAAATGTGAATAAATAAAATAAATTATATCTGTTAAAACAATTCATACATTGTAATCTCTAACACAGAAATACTTCTACTTGGCAGAAAATGACTAAATGACATTAATCAACTATTGAAACAAAAAAGCATGTACCAGTTTTTCCAGCCTCCCCACATCCTCTCCTTATCAACTAAAGCTGTAATGTTTCAGTTACACAAATGACTCATCTGGAGACAACCTACCCAGTCAGACCTTTCCACCAATCAAATGTCAATAAATAAGTAAAATAATAAATGAATATGTAAATACTAAACGACTTTACTAAGTCAATAACAAATGAGCCCTACTCCTACCTTGGCAGTAGGAGTCATAAAATGTACCTCCACTTAATTAAATGAAGAAAGCAGCTCTAGCTCGCAACCTTCCATCTCCAAAATGTGGAACACTTACTAACAGTTACCAACAACTTCAACTAGGAAACTTGCAGGATGGTTATGGCATTACTTTATAGTTATAAAACGTCATTATCATACCTCTCAACTGCCCTTGATTTTGCCTCAAATCTTAGCTCTGTCGCTCTTAATCTCTCCTAAAACTGGTAAACTTTTGGAGAAAAGGTGATGAGCTACACTCAATAAATAATGACAATTATTAGCGTTATTGACTTCTTTTATTTCAGAAAATATATAATAATTCGTAAATTCTTATTCAGTCTTTGTCTCATTTTAATAGTATGAATATTTTAAAAGTGTCCCAGATTATTTCTGGATTCCTCCTGGATTAGTTGAGAGCTATGATTTTGATGAATTGGTATGATTCAGGACTATTTATCATGGATAACTTAATACTGACTGTGTGATAAACCCTAGCAATGTGGAACAAAATCAAGCTGATGTAAACAAAAATGTGAGAAAATCAAATATTCAATTATTTCATGCATTTTCAGCAAGTGTTAACATTAAATAGCACACCTTTCTTACTCACTAGTTTGTAGTTCTCTTGTTATAAAGGTGCCGGTCATTGTCACCCATCACTTCAGTTCCACAAGTTTAGAACTTCCTGTGCTTTAGTGAAAGCAGGCAGGATCATGAATAAAAAAATCCAAATGCAACAACAAAAACACCAAGATTATCCAGCAAATTGTTTCCCATATTTGAAGTATAGCAGTGGTGCAAAACCTGTAGTAGCACACCACAGGACGACTTCTGTGTGTGTCCTCATTGGCTCATTTTGCATTAGAAATGATCAGATTGCTCATATACTGCAATGCCGATTGGCTGCAATTGTGGTATATGAGTCAATCAGAAAACATAAAGCTGAAGCACCACTGTTCGATGCAGAACAGTTGAAATGTGACTCTCAGCTATGTAAATGTGGAGCTTTCTACACAATCCTGAGTGCTTGACTGGTAATATGGGCAGTACAGCAAGTAAACTACACCATCTGTGGTGGTGGTGCTGTTATCGCCTCGTAGTAAGACATTGTCCTGTTCGATTCTCAGCTAGAGCGTCTTCTGTGTGGAAACATGCGTAAATGGGCATACCTTCGTTGAAGGTTGTGCGGCAGGGCTGGCAACTCGGCACGTAAAAATCTACTGCCAATCATTAGCAGACCGGAGTTCTGTTGTGGCGACCCCTAACCGGGAAAAGCTGAAAGACACAACAACAACAGCAAGTAAACTACACCCAGTACCAAAAATAAAATTTAAAATCCAATCAGTTCCCTGCCAAACCTCAAATCTGGGACGTTTTACATCCTTGACAGGTACATTTTTGTACTTTTATTTATTTCTTTACTGGTATTTTTTGGCCTGGAAAGTGCAACTGGTCATAGTTGCCCTTTTTCAGCAGAGGCCCTAGAAGAAAAGCTTCAAGGTATCCTATTTAATGCAATCAATATTACAATAATAAATCTTATAATGCAGTTTCAGTAAATACATAACATAATATATAATAAAATTTGTATTGATATTCACAAGCATTAAATTTACAAGCCCTGTACTGAGACTTTATAAACAGAAGAGTGGTATATAAGATAGGTAGGATTAATTTTAGAAATACAACAGAATAAAGTAAAGCAAGTCTGAGTGTTAACAGGGAAGTAGTGATGGAACAGTAATTTGGTTGTGCTCATTAGAGGTAGATATAGTCCTCTAAGACGTACTTTAAGATATAAAGTGAGGTACATGTTCAAATAAATAATGCAAATTCAGATTTTTCTCATTAATATTTACAGATACATTGAGAATATGTGGCAAATATTTCTGTCTTCAAAATACACCTTGGAATTAAGGCTGTATAATGCAAATTCAGATTTTTCTCATTAATATTTACAGATACAGTGAGAATATGTGGCAAATCTTTCTATATCTCCAAAATACACCTTGGAATTAAGGCTGTATATCAGCACCCACCCCTAAACTCGCTAATATACTATTCAAATCATTCAGTGACCAGAGTATGTCACCCTGATTTAAAATAAACAGTTGAAAATAACCCATCTCTACATTGCCTAACATTGACAACAGCATTATAAATAACTTGAAATGGATAGTATCTAATTAAAAGTCTGTTGGTCAAAATATTATTTTCATTAAAATGACAGATTAGAACCTATAAATGCATAATTGAGTCACTTAACTTTTCATTAAGTTAGCTTTCATTAAATGGATACATTACTAATGAAATCCAAGTAAGAAGTGTTACCAAATCCTACCTATATTCAACAGTAAGCAGTTTTAATTCTCATTGTTCATGTTTTCTTTTTTGTGATGAAAATGTCAAGAAATATAAATTTGATTTTGTTAATATTGTCTATAAAAGAAATGTACTGGATTCTCCTAAATATTAAAAAAATGGTCTTCACTACCTTCTCAAATAATTAAATATCAGCTAAGAAACTATCACACTTCACAATAGAATGAAATCATTCATTCTCTCTCTCTATATATATATATATATATAATGTGTGTGTGTGTGTGTGTGTGTGTGTGTATGTGTGCACGTGTGTGCAGGCACGCATACATGCGTGTGTGTATGCGTGTACATGTATATCTACTAAGTCTTCATAACTAGAAGCAACTGCAGCACCCATCACTACTCCATTTATATGATAGAAACAATGATCTTCACAAATTAACTGCATACTAAATGTCTGCTATACATTTGCAAAGAAAATCTGTTTCTCCAGGAGAAAAACAGTTATTTAAAAAATATATACTTTTAACTATAACACACCTAGCTAGACAGGATACACTAGTGTTAAAAACATTTTTAAACTTTTGCTGAAATGTTTTCTGTTTGCTAATAGAATCTAAGGAATCTAAAAAAATACCTAATTCTTCTAATTGCAGACTTTATCTTCTGTTCTGCATAAAAAATAAGCAGAAGATTTTCCTTATAAGTGCAGAATTACTATGAGAATTTGTCCTTGAAAAATAAATGTGAAATTTATTTTTTTAGATACAGTGTTAAAGATATCAGAAATTAATCTGTTCTAAGGGGATGAACCTAAGCCATTTCTGAAAATGCTTACATCTGTGTAAGAATTAATAATCAAATAAAAATGAAAATGCTTACGTCTTTATCTGTAAGGATTAATAATCAAATAAATATTTTGAATTCAGACATATCTTATTAATAAAAAGAGCCATCTCACCATTATGTGCCAGACCTTTCTGTACCTTCAAAATACAATAATTATTACTTGTATGAAATTATACATCAGTACCCTCCTTTTGCTCTTGGTAATACTATTTAAATCATTTATAGGCCCCAGTGTATTAGGCTAAGTGCTTGATTCAACTCATCTCTCTCTCTCTGACAAATAAAACAAACAACCTGAATTGGATATTGATTAATTAAGTAACTGTTTATCAAAAATATCAACTTCTTTATGAAGGAGAGGTAACCATTCTCAAGAAGGGTGTGGCCTTTTTTCCTAGTAGAAGGGCCTGTATTTCCAATATGCCACAATACTTTCAAGTCAAATGATGTGAGACTTTTCACAACAAAATTATATTCAGCATATAGTTTCCAAGGAAAAATTGCCATAGTAGTTCCATTCTTCTCAAATACGTTCTTCTTGTGTCCAACCATAAATTAAATTATAGAAATGCTTAAGTCTATTTATGAATCTGAGATTTGGGGGGTGGAGGCAATAAAAAGAGTGTGCAAAAAATTATAATATGCATTTTTCAGCATGTGAGGCATTAAATAGCCTCAGGAAAGGTAATTTGATTTAGCTTCTGAAAGAAACAAAGGTAGGGTCTTGTTTTAATTGGTCACCATAGAGTATTATCAAAAGACGTATGTCTAAGTCATAAAGACATTTAAAAAGAAGCTTCTGTCAGCTTTGAAATCTGGTTATCGTGAGACTGGCAACTTTTTCAATGAACTCATTACGGAGAATTGCCAATACCATTCAAGATTATTTTTACATGCGTCACCTAAGGTTACTTATTAGTTTTTGGTATACCACAGGTTCATAAAAGTACAGTGGCTCTTCATTTCTATCCAATTCTTTATTATGTGCCTCAAAAATTTAACCTATTTCATTTTATGTCGAGCAATTTAAGTTTGTAGGTGGAGGTATTATATCATTTATTGTAGATTTTTATATAGTATCAGCAATGTAAAAAAGCAATAAAAGCAAATGTTTTTATCATTAGTGATATTTTTAGTTTATACACTGTATTTCTATCCCAACTTGATGTGTTATAGTTGAAATAATATATCCGTTGATAAACTTCACCAAAGTAGAAATCTATTTAGTTATTTATACATATATAGTACAAGTTTTAACATATGTGGATATCATGTTATCTAACAGATAAAAGGGGCAGTGATGGGTGCTTTAGTTGCTGCTAGGTATGCAAACTTAGTTTTTTTTACAATGGAAATGTATGAATGCATGTGTGTGTGTGTGTGTGTGTGTGTGTGTGTGTGTGTGTGTGTGTATGTGTGGAATGGTTTCCTTTTATTGTAGTATTTTTATTTTACACGTGATATTTTTGATATTTTATTTGTGTGGGAAGGTACCAAAGACCATCATTTGAATGGTTTCTTAAAAAGTTTAGGAGAGTCTGCTACCTTTTGTCTTTTACAGACAATGTTAACAAAATAAGTGTGGCATTTCTTGACATTTTAATTACATGAACATTGAAGATGATAAACTGCTTGGTAATGCATGCAGAGAGGATATTAATAGTAATTCTTATTTAGATTTCATTTATATGCATCCATTCTCAGAGAAAGCAATTACAGTGCCGCCAAATTGCTTGGGTAAGAAGAATTATTTCTGAAAAAACATTTCATGTTGTTAAGAACTCCAGAACTGCTTCAAGACATGCTGTAAAGCTTTTAACATCAAGTCTTGAAACTTGGTGCTGTTTACAATCAGCACCTCCCTTTTCAGAATTGTATGGTCACATGTAACTAGGTAGAAGCAGGATTACACACGGTCATGCTCTATTGAGGTCAGTGGGGACTCAATAAAATGTGATGTTTAATATTTTATAATGTACATATAACAACTGATTTTATTAATCAGGCCATTAAATCATTTCTGAGACTCTCTCTGCCCACCCTATACTGCCACAGAGAAGTGATCAATCTTGCTCTCTTTTCCCTTTGGTATGTCTGAAATGAATGCAGTGAGTGTGTTGGACCTATAGCCAACTCCTACTACATTCCTTTGGCCATTGTTTTTATTCCTAACATTGTTAGTTTTGCATCAAACATCTGCTCACCTTGCTTTCTGTTCTGTAGACAGAAAAAAAAAATTTAATTACAAGAACATTATTAACAACATGAAAAAAATATATATATTATCCATATTTTCTTATATATACATTATATTTGGTTTGCTATGTTGAAATTATTGTTGCCTACTTAGTTGCTTTGTTTGTAAAACTTGTATTACCATTGTTTATGTCTGTTTTATACTTGTAATCTTACCCTTGGAGCTTTTCTCCCCGGGCCTCTACTGAAAATGGACATACATCCAGCTAGACTAGCCCGGTCAACAAATGTAAAATAAATAAAAAATAAAATAAATAAAGTTCATTATTTTCCAAATAATATAATGTTTAACAATACAATCATCAATAAACAAGGATTATAAACCTTTATATACACTATGTACAATTGACCTGAACAAAGGAGGGGAAAAATTAATAAAATATATGAAATTAGTAACAAAAATGTATAATATTCAATTAATAAAGTATAAAGTTACACTTTAATTATTTAGGGTTCATTTTTAATGTCTCAATAAGAGTTAAATTTTTTTCCCAAGGATTGTTTGTCCATGTTTTAGGTGAAATTTTCGATTCCTTCACCTTGATTTCTAATGTTGCTGTTTCTTCCATCAATCTAGAGAATTCTTCCAGAGTAGGGTCTTGTGAAGACTTCCACTTTCTAGTTATACATTTCCTTGCCACAGCTAGTATGGCCCAAAGTAGGTATAGATCTTTTTTAGTCATTCCAGTAGTAGCATCATTAACATTTAAGAGGACTAAAGATTTGGTTAAAATAAAGGTATCTGTGAATACAGCTTGGAGAAAAATAGTAATTTCTTCCCAGAATTTTTTTATATTGATACAATTAAAAAATATGAGACCAATCAGCTTTACAGTTTAAAGAACATCTCCAACAAATGGATTTATCAAGTTAATTGAATTTGGCTAGTTTATCAGGTGTAATAAATGCCCTGTGAATATATTTCCATGTAAATACTTTCCATACTTGTACATTAAATGTTAACAGAACATAAAATATTTGTTCTACTCTCAATTGACAGATTAGTGTGACATCCTTTTGCTATGAAATTCCAATATCTTGCATTAGGGTGAGTTTTATATGTTATCAATATTTTGTATATAGATACAGCGCATACACATTTCTTGAGTGTTCTATGATCTCCAAGTCAGTCCCACCTGCTTCCACTTCCTTTGTTACCCTTCTTCTTTTCCACTTGTGGTATGTCTCTACCTCATCTCCCCCTTTTTACCTCCTGGTTGTCGTCTCTTTGCTACTAACTGCGTGTCTCAGCTTCCACTGTTGTGAAATTAACATTCTCCTCCTGTTGCCATTTTTCCTTTTTCCTCAGATTCATGTCCATAAACTTGAGTCCTGCATCCCCTTTTTTGTGTATTCTTAACTGGCTTACTCTAAATTATAGGGCAGCATAATCACTGAGGACCTTGGTTATGACCACATTCACTATTAAGCCCTTTCTGATGTTGTCCAAGAGCAGTGAACTGACTAGATTGTGGAGCAAGATTTCCACCAGCTTTTACTCTACCATGGAGTTTGGAATTATAACACTCAACCATCCAAACTTTTGCAGAATTTCAGATTTGTGCCTCACATTTTGTGGTCTGTTACTTATAAAATGTGTGTTTTTTTTTGTAAAATTCACAAAATAATAAACATTTGAGTTTCAGACTTCATATCCCACATAAAATGCATGGTAATACATAATATTTTATTCTAACAACTTTATAAGTTTATAACAGCAATAGTTAAATTTTGTGCCTGTCAGTAGGTTTTGTCATCCCATTATTTTTGGCGTTGCTCAGATTTCTTGTCATGGGTGATTTTAACTATCCCTCCATTGACTGGGAAACTTATATGAGTCCCAACATGCTCACTCAAAGATTCCTGGATTTTGTTAATACTAATGCCCTGGAATAAATAGCATGCAATGCCACAAGGTGCTCAAATATTCTCAACCTGGTCCTCACTTGCATGGATGACCATTGAACCACCACATGTATAGGACCCTCCACTGGTAAAATCTTCTCACATATCAGTCACATTTCAACATATGAACCCCTCTTAGGTGAAATCAGGTACAAAAAAAATTAACAAAGCTAATTAAACCTTCATAAGGGATGGCATAAATAATTTCTAAGCTCCTGTTCCCACAGATGGCATTGACAACTATACTAAGGTATACACAAATGCCCTGCACAAACGCTTATTAAATGTATTGACACAGCTGTACCTGATAGGATCAAAATAAGATCCTCAAGAAAAAAACAGTTCTCCCTGGTGGACATCTACCATTAACAAATTATACAACAAGAGGAAGAAGTTGATGGCTGAGAATAAAAAGACAGGTCCCAGCACTGGAAGAATACCCTCATCTGCTTGAACAAACAAATAGGACAATTTGTAAAATCCTCTAAAGGCAATTTTGAAAAAAAATTAGCAACCATAACTAAGAGATTCCTCAGCTATATCTGTAACCTAAAAAGTAGGACCCAGATGTGTGCTGAACTAGCTGTGGATGGCATTACACACACTGATCCTGTGAAAATAGATAACCCTATTAGCTGACAGGTTTGGTGAAAATTTTACCCGCCTGTCCCTTCCAAACATTCCACAAAGCATTCCCACTACATCTCCCCCACCTTGCATCTCCAAAGAGCAAGTCATTCATGCTCTCTCCAAGGCAAAAATCACAGCCTCTATGGGACAGGATGCATAGGTTACATTTTAAATGCCCTAAAACATGAGTTAGCAACTCCATTGGATTCTCTCTTCAACCACGGCCTGAGTACTGTTTTTCTCAATGCTGAATGGAAAACAACTATCATCCCCCTTCATAAAGGGAGTATAGCTACAGACCCTGGGAACTACAAACCCATAAGCTTATCTGTAAGGCTATAGAACAAATCATCATGGTCCTTATAAATAAGGATATAGGTGATCTCCAATGCCTGTTAACCCTGGTGGACTTTTTCAAAAATGTTTCCAGAGCCACAGACAAAAGCAAATCTGTGCATACAGCCTACCTTGACTTTGCCAAGGCCTATGACACAATCCCACATTTGGACATCATTGATAAACTCTCTCAGTTGAATATCAACCCTTATATTGTCAGGTGGGTTGCTAACTGGCTCACCGACAGATCACAGTCAGACAAACTTGGGGACTTTATCTCAACTAGCAGACCTGTCACCAATGGGGTTCTACACAGGTCAGTGCTGGGCCCCCTATTTTTTGAAATATGCTTCTCAGAAGTTCAGGCCAAAAACAGAGGGGATGTGGCTAACTCTGCTGACAACTGCAATTTAGGTGCAATCATTGAATCCCAAAATGATGTCAATATACTTCAAGAGGGACCTACACAAATCAATGATTGGTGCCAGAGACATGAACTCAAACTCAATGCAAAAAAATGCATTATCATCACCTTCTGTAAAAACAATATCCCTGCAGACTATTATTCAAATAATAGACTTGGGAATGCAAGTCGACTGTAGCCTAAACTTTGACTACTATGTGTCTACTGTAGTATGGTAGGCATTCTACATCACACACGTCATTAGCAACGGGATTACTTCAAGAGCAAAATAGGTCATAGCACGACTGTGCTTGACCCTCATCAGGCCAATATTTGAGTACAATGCTCTCTTTGGTATGTACCGTACCAGGCATCTGCAGCAAATTGAAAGACCTCAGAGATTTCTAATAAAGAAAATCCAGAGTCTACAGCAAATGTTATACAATGACAAACTAACTTCACTGTCACTGTACTCAGTAGTATACAGACTACTTAAAAGAGAGTTCTGCCTGACCTACAGAACAATTTCAGATCCAAACCTAATGGAAATGTTGCACATCCGCAAGTCAAATGGGACAAGGGTCACCCACTCCAGGGGCCTTAACCTGGCTTTTAGCATAAATATGACCTGCTGGAGAGATAGATATGTCTCTCAGAGGCTACCATTCCTCTGGAATAGGCTATCAGTTCACATCAAACAAAGCCCCTCTATGGCCCTGTTTAAGCATAGGCTAGATGACTGGATGAGAAACCATAAATTCTTGCTGAAGATTTTACCTATGACCCTCCTAGATATGGGCAGTCATTGCTAACTAAGATCTCAAGTTTAGGCAAGATCCTTTATATTGGGTTTTTCTATTATTATATTGGGCACACATGGCTAGGCTTATAAAGACCTTAGGGTCAATAGCCCAGTCCAGTAACCACCTATGAACCTAAGAGTTTAAGAGGTATCAATTTCTTCATCTACTTCTGGATAATTGAGATGTGCCATAACTGCAACAAATTTCCCTCTTCCTCACTCTTTTATTAATCATTCAAGTCTCACCTGCTTCTATAATGATGTGCCTGTAAGGTATAAGTACTGCAAAGTCATATGGACTGCTTTTGTTTACATGCATGACTGAGATGTTGCAGGTGTTTTCCTTCAAAGTTATAGTGGCTTCATCTCTCTCCATCTGTACATTTTTTCATGCTTGCCTATGGTACTTAACTGCCATGCAAGGCATACAATGTGCACTTTTGCAGAATGTTCAGTCTGTAATGTAATAAACTTTGTGGCTATTCTGACACCCCTGCACTGGCCCAGTAATCAAGGAACCTCAATCCTCACCAATGGCAACAGTGAGGGACATGCACATTGGGAGGATGACAAGTACACACACAGTCAAGTACAATTTCCCTTAAGAGTACACAGAGATCACAGTCAGTCTGGGGCTGGTTTCTCCCTCTCTCTCCTGATTCCTAATAAGACTCTCCACTGGCACAGCTATAGGGTTAAGATCTCAGCCGTGCTGTCAAGCTAAAACCTCCAGCACCCTCTTTGTCCAACCACTGCTTCCTGTCCCTACCCAAGTAGCTGACACGCACTTGAGATTTGATTTATATACAAAAACGCACACACTCCTGAAAAAGACTGCAAAGGTTTACTAGCTATGCCCCCTTCTGTCCAGACTAAAAGGTAGTTATCACTGCCACCAACCAGCTCTTTATCAGCTACTATATGGGCCTTACAAAGGGTGATGAATTCTTACTGTATAATGTTACTATTATCCAAATGGTAAGTGTGACCATGACTTGCAAGGCTATTGGGATGACCTATACAGTGTCACCTAATACATATGCATAAGATCATAGGACATTACTAGGCTAATGGCCCTGGGGCCCTTACAAGCTTAGCCAAGAGTTTATTCCCAAAAAAGAAACCTAAGTCAGCACCTGTCACCCCTGTCAATGAGGGACAAAGGTAAAACACCTGGGACTAATTTATGGTTTCCCATCCACTCATCAAGATTGCGTTTGAAGAGGGCCAGTGAGGTACTCTGCTTAACATGTATGGGAAGTCTATTCCAGAGACAGGGAAGCCTCTGGAGACAAACCTGTCTCTCCAGAAGGTTTTGTTGATATCGCATATTAGATTTAAGCCTATCGAGCAGGTAATGAGTGAGGAGTTAGAATTACTGATATGGAGTATCTCTAGTAGGGCAGAGTCTGATATTGCTTTGTAGGTGAGACACAGATCACCTCTGAGTAATCTGTGTGATACCGAGCAGAGTGATAGTGATTTAAGCCTATCTGCATAGCATAGATGTTGGAGGCCATGGATTCTCTTTGTGAGGTATTTCTGTGGCCTTTCCAGTTGGTGCAGGTGTCTGGAGAAGTTCATACCAAATGGAGCATTATACTTAATCATAGGTCTAATACGGGAGGAGTACAGAGAGGTAACAACCTCCTTTTTCTGGATGCAATTCTTTTACTTATAAGGTGAACCAAGTAAAAGGCTTTTCTGATGACAGCCACCACATGATGGTCAAATGTGAGAATGCTGTCAACCTGAGTACCTAGGTCTCTCACTACAGGTTGTGTGCTTAGGGGGTTGCCATTGATGTGGTAATCAACAAGGGTCGTGTTTTTGCCAAATGGTACTATAATACATTTTTTGCGTTTAATTTAAGGGCATGAGTTTGGCACCAGTTATTTGTCACTGTTAGATCCTCTTGCAGGATGTTAAGATCAACTGGGGAGTCAATGACAGCAACAACTTACAGTCATCTGCAAACTTGGTCAGCCACAGGCCCTTTGTCTTTGCCTGGATCTCTGAGAAGTATATGCCAAACATTAGGGGTCCCAGGACAGATCCCTGGGGAACACTACTAGTGACAGGTCTGCTGTCGGAGGTGGCATCACCCATTTTGACCTTGTGGGTCCTATCTGTGAGCCAGTTGGCCATCCATCTGACTAGACAGGGATTAACAGCACGTTTTGTTAGCTTTTCAATGATGCCTGAGTGAGGATTGTGTCAAAGCCTTGGCCAGGTCAAGGTAAGCTGTATGTACTGACTTTCCCTCGTCTGGGGCCTTGGTGACAGTCTCAAGGAAGTCAGCTGGATTCAATAGGCAAGATCTGCCCCTGACAAATCTGAATTGAGTTGGGTTGAGTGCTTGGAGATTGCCTATGTCCTAATTTATGAGATCTATAATAATACACTCCATGACTTTACAAATCAGACTTGTCAAGCTGATGGGGTGATAGTTTCCTGGGTCAGTAGTGGCACCACCTTTATGCAAAGGGATGACAATGGCAGTTCTCCACTCTGCTGGAATGAAGCCTGTAGTTAGGCTGTGGTTGAATAGAGTACTCAAGGTGAAGCTAATTCTTGCTGGAGATAGTGCAGAATACAGCCTGGGATACTATCAGGTCCCATGGAAGCTGTGTTCTTTGCCTTGGATAGGGCCTTTAACACTTGATCTACAGCGATGTGAAGTGTGGGAAAAGTACTGGGGATTCTGACTGGAGCTTTGGGGGAAATAAGGGGGAAGAAGTGTGCACTGAACCTATCGGCCAGCAGGTTGGCTATATCAGCAGGATCAGTGTAAGTGGTATCATTAATACTAGTTCAGAACAAGCTTGGGCTTTACCATGGAGGTTCTTAACATAACTGAAGAAGGACTTGTAGTTTCCCTTTGTTTTGGAGGTTAGTTTCAACTCATAATTGGCTTTGGATGTTTCCATTAGTGATCACAATTCCTCAGAATTAAAAGGATCTGTTCAAGCCAGCAAAAATTTGAAAATACCAGGGATGATTTGATACATTGCTTTCGTGAGAGAGTTTACCCTTCTGGTACTATCAGCACTGCTTGTCACTGGGCTTCCAATCAAGATAGAACTCATTTTTTACAATACAAGGACAAACCAAGAGATTTTTCTAATCCTTTGGTTCATCTGGTGACCACATATGGATGCAATACACGTGGGTTCATGAATATAATCAACAGACATTAGAACATTCTTATGGCCGAGGAGAGATTACACACTTTTTGGGGTGATAGATGCTCCTTTTCATTTAGGAGAGGATGTACATTGGGTTCCCTTTTTAGCCATTATAAGAGGGTGGGACCTAGTTCTATTGTTCCCACTCAACGTACACTCACAGGTGGCCCAGTGTTGGGCTGCATGCCATGTGGTCATTGTACTTATTGCAACAAGGTTCAGAAAATGAGGGAATTCAGTAGTTGTAATACTTCAGAAGTTTTTAATATTAACTTCTGGGCTAACTGCAGTACAGAGTGGGTTATCTATTTAGTCACTTGTACATGCTCCTCATTCTATGTGGGACAAACCTCTAAACCTTTTCGTCTTAGGATTGGGGAGCATCTTAGTGATATTAGGAATAAACGTCCTAATAATGCTCTGTATAAACATGTATGTAAACATAACTCTGCATCATTTTATTTTACTGTTAATGATTGCATTGTAGGGAAATGTAGGGATAAATCAAGATGGCATGACATACTCAACTTTAAGGAATACAAATGGATTTTTAAGTTAGGGGCTTTGTTCCCACCTGGGCTTAATGACCAATTATAAATGCACCAATGAACTGTTTTATGTAACACTATATACACGAGTGGTTTCTGTTGGCTCATGTTTACTCACTAAAGAAGGCTATTACAGCCAAAACTGGTTTGGGGCAGGTAGTTGGGCTTACTACCCTCTACCTAGTTATGTGATTTTTATTTCTGTATTAAATTGTGGATTACCACCTTCACTGCTGGCTATATATTTGTTCTGATAGGCTAGTTTCAACTCATAATTGGCTTTGGATGTTTCCACTAGTGATCTAATTTGTTTGTTGAGGCAGAGCAGGGAGTTTTTCCGATTTGGAATTTGTTCCTTTTTACCCTTGGACAACAGTTTCTTCCTCTTGTTGTAATAGAGGTTGCCCACTAGACAGGTTTGTGTTTCCTTGAGGAGCAGATTTTAGTTCTGTTGGGTATGGCTGAGTCCATGCACTTGTACAGGTGCTTGTATAATGCACTGGCGTACTGTTCAGCATAGTTGTCTGCATCATCTGGGGTGGGGGGTGTGTAGCTGCTAATACCCTCCCTTATGAGGTTGTAGTCAGCTTTTGTTTTAGCCTGGTTACAGCTGGGGAGGGGTTGGGTGGGATAGAAGCTTTGTATGAGATAGACCGATGATCTGATCTCACCAGGGAAAAGCATACCATGGGAGTAGTGCAGCAGTCACCCATGTTGCTGAGAACCAAGTACAGTATTTTATCTCCCCTTGTGGGGGATAAGACCAGCTGATCAAATGCATTAGAACTGATGAAGTCAAGGAATCATTGGGTGAGTGCATTAGTGTAGGAATAGTTCACCCAGTCTATGGTGGGGTAGTTGAAGTCACCAAGGATCAGGGTGTTAGCATGTACCTTGATGGAGTCAAGTAGGTTCAGGTAAGAGGTGTGGGTGTCCTGAGACATGGAGGGGGTCTATAGCTGGCTATAACTTGGAAGGGTGTCTTGCCAACTGTCAGTTGCACCTGGAGTAATTCCAGTGCGTCATGTTGGTAAACCATTTTGGAGGTGTGCCTGTCCTTATGAAGACAGAGACTCCACCACCCTTAGTCTTTCTGACCTCATTTTGGTGTCAGAATGTGTGGAATGAGGTATAGCTTGGTATAAAAATACTCTGAAAGCTTAAATATCTCTACACAAACCAGACACAATTAGTAATGTCTTTCGGCTTTTCCCAGTTACGGGTTGCCACAGTGGAACTCTGGTCCGCTAATGATTGGCAGCAGATTTTTACGATGCCGAGGTGCCAGGCTGACACCCAACCCTCAAAGACACGCACCTACCTGCATGTCTTTAACCATCACTTGACTGTGGGGAGGACATGCAGGCTCCACACAGAAGGCGCTCCAGCCGAGAATCGAATGGGAGAACCTCTTGCTGTGAGGCGACAAGTAACACTAACTGCTGCACCACCACGGACTGCTAAACAAACCAGACACAATTAAAAGGTTTAAATATATTTAATAGTAAATAATAAAAGAACAAGACAATACTCAATAACACACCATGCTGACTACAGAGTTCAGAATCACAGGAAACATTTCAAAACAACATTGCAGAACAGTTTCAAATAAATACAGAAAACATCTAAACTAATCTTTACTATATTCCTGTCTATATCTAAGAGAGATTACTGTACCCTGGTTACTTACTGTTAGCAAGGCAAGTAATGATGAGAGGATGTTTCCAAGTCCAAATCAAATATAAAATGCACAGTCTCTGAGACAGTTCCCAAATTAATATCAAATCATTACAGCTGGGTCAGCTGGATGACATCACTCTTTGTAACCTCCCTTCAGTTCCCAGACTAACCGAAACTAAAAAAAAAATAGCATCTCTTTGTGAGAAGCACATATCACTCAGAAGCACAGCTGCTAGGAAGTCACAGAGCAATAAAAACACTTTAAATTTTAAACCTAGTAATTATTTCTGTTTCAAGACAATAGAAAGAAACTTCTAGCTCTAGACATCCTTTCTCCTTCAGCGAAACTGAGAGATAAATGCAATTGTAATACATTCTGTTCTTTTCCAGTAGGGTACACTGTGGTTACATTCTTGAAGCTCAGTTTATAATATACAGTTCAACACACACTTCTGCACCAGTAGTTTAATATACACTTAACATATAGTTCTCTTACATTTGTAAGACAAGCATAGGAATCATATTAATATTCACAAATGACATATGATTAGTCTGTGGATGGCAGGGGGGTGGTCTTTAGGAGTTTTACCCCACAGTACTTCTACAGACAAGCCAGCAGGTCTGACAACACCATCAGTCAGTATTTCTTTTTGGAGACCTACCCTGCTGAAAATCTCTAACAAAGCATTTGCCACCTTTTCTGCCTCAATGGAGGATGGAACCACTGCCTCAGGGTATCTGGTAGCCAAATCTACTTCTACTAGGATATACTTTTTCCCTGTGGAACTTGGGATACTCAGAGGCACCAAGATATCCATAGCTACCCTCTAAAATGGCTCCTCAATCACAGGCAAAGGCATCAAAGGAGCTTTCACCTTGCCTCCTGCCTTGCCTACCTTTTGGGACTGCTAAAAAATCCATGCAGTACCCTGTTACATCTCTGGAAATCCCAGGCCAGGAAAAGTTCTGGATAATACGTCTCTTTGTATGTTTTATGCCCATATGACCTACAAAGGGAATATCATGTGCTATGGGCAGAAGTACCAGACAGTAGGCTCTGGGCGCTACCAACTGCTGCATTTTCTCACCCTTTAGCCCTCTCTCAGGGGTCCACTCTCAATACAGTAGCCTTTTGTCCAAGTATACAGATTCCCCCATACCTTCAGAATCAGGTGCCTCACTAGCTACCTCCCTCAGGCGTTGTAATGTAGGGTCTGAGAGCTGAGCCTGTCTCAACTCTCTCTTTGTAACCCGTCCCAGCTCCCCTTCCGTAGGATGTTTGGCATCCTTTGACAGCGGTGCTTCACTGTCAGGCTGGGTACTACTACTCACCTCAGACCTTGCAGTCACTCTGTCCTAGGGAACATCAGTACCCACAAGCAGCTGTGGCTCACTTTCAGTTTCACTGCTACAGGGTAGCTCCCACCCTGAAGTAACCGCCTCACCAGTCCTGGCTGCAAGTGTGCAGTCTGCCTGGGTCTCCCCTAGGCTACCAGACCCACATGCTTGTTTCCAAACCTGACTGCATGTAACTGCATGCACACATGGTACTGCATTATCAAAATCATTCCCTATCAGGACATCTGCAGGGTGGTAGTTTGGTACCTTTGTTGTCTTAAGACAACCTACTGTTGACATTTTGTCATTCCCACTTACTGGTTCTCCCACTTTTTTTCCCCACCTTGCCTCCATGGACATCTATATGTTACATGGCCCCACTGGTTGCATTTAAAACATTTAATCCTTGGTCCTGGACATGTACCTGGACCAGTGGCTTCCCCTGCTACTGGCGGACTCTGTTGGGGCACTCTTGGCTGCTCAGCATGGGTTCCCTTAGGCCCGTGAGCAACACTGGGTGTCCCTTTCCTGTACAGTGATGTCCCGTTTGCTAGGTATAGGTCTCCCCTCTTCCATCTATAGTATTGGATTGTCCATCAGCTAACCAAATTCTCATGTCCTCAGGCAAAGTGGTAAGGGCTTGTTCCCTCACCAAAAGGTCTGACAGCCCCTAAAAAGTGGTGACCTGACATCCACTCACCCACCTATGCTTAGTTCAGCAGCATATTCAGACAGAATTTCATCTGCCTTGCGTCTATGCTCACAAAAAGTTTTTTCTATAAGCTTCAGGTGTTAACTTAAAACATTCTAGCAAAGAGTTCTTTAAACATTATAATTTAAACAATCGGTATCGGACAATTTGGAGATAACAGTTACAGCTTTACCATGGAGTAAGGGGGTCATGAACTGTACCTCGAGCCTTTGGTCAACATTATACTGTTTACATGCCCTCTCAAACATATGAATGAAACTATCAAAATTATACTCCTCTGTACATTGCGTAAGAAATTTCCTGACCTTTATTGCATCTGGGGTTCGATTAATCCCTTCCCCATTACCTTCATGACTCTGGCAAAGAGTCAGCATCTCCTTTTCATGTAGCCTCTGCCTCTCCTTCTCCTCAGCTTCCAGGCATTTCAGTTTCTCATTTTCCTCAGCCTCAAGATGTCTCATTCTCTCTGCTGCTTCTATTTCCAAACACTTGGCCACCAACTCAAGTCACTTTAACTCCAGATGGATTTTTAAGTCCCTGTGAATTTGAGCTGTCCATTTTCTAAGAGATGTACATCTCCACAGCCAGTCTGATTGTCCTCCTGGTTGCTATTCTGTGATGCAGCTGTGAGTAGAGCTGCAATTATGTCTGCTTTAGTCAGGTTAGGATGCACCAGTCCTTTAGCCTGGCACATCTCAGCTTGCCAGACTCCTCTGCTGACATGCTTGCCCGGTCTCCCTGACTAAATAAGCCAACAAAAAAAAAAAAAAATAAAACAATTGTGATATGAACTCTGGATGTTCACTGCGTGGCTGATTGAGAGTGCAAACACCTTTAATGACCACTGTACAAAGCCTACAGGAATTCAATATCCATGCCACTACAAGCCAATTAATATGTGATGTGGCTATCTCACCACAGTCAACCAATTAATATGTTATGTGGCTATCTCACCACTGCCAAACAATTAATATGTGATGTGGGTATCCCTCCACTTCCAAACAATTAATATGTGATGCCCTTGCAGTGGCCCAGTAATCAAGAAGCCTCAGTCTTAACCACTGGCAACAGAGTGTTACGTGCACATTGGGAGGATGACAAGTACACACACAGTAAAGTACAATTTCCCTTAAGAGTACACAAAAACCACATTCAGTCTGTGTCTGGTTTCTCCTTCTCTCTCCAGATCTCCAATAAGTCTCCCACACTGGCAAAGTTATAGGGTAAACAGCTCAGCTGAGCAGTCATGCCAAAACCTCTGGCACCTCTCTGTCTAACTAGTGCTTTGTGTCCCTGACCAAGTAGCTGACACACACACTTGAGATTTGATTTATATACAAACACACACACATTCCTGGGAAAGGCTGGCACAGGCTTACTAGCTATGCCCCCTTCTGCCCAGAATAAAAAGTAATTATTACTACCACCAACCATCTCTTTATCAGCTATAAGGCACTTACAAATGGTGACCAATTCTTACTGTGTAATGTCACTATTATCAAAATGGTAAGTGAGACCAAGACATGCAAGGTTATTGGAGTGGCCTATACAGTGTCACCAAATACATATGCAAGTACTCTAATAGCTTAAATATCTCTAAACAAACCAGACACAATTAAAAGGTTTAAATATATTTCATAATAAATAATAAAAGAGCAAGACGATACTCAATAACTCAACACAGTATCTACAGAGTTCAGAATCACAGGGAACATTTCAAAAACACATTGCAGGACAGTCTCAAATAAATACAGAAAGCAACTAAACTAATCTTTACTATATTTCAATCTATATCTAAGACAGATTACTGTAACCTGGTTACTTACTATTAGCAAGGCAAATGCTGATGAGAGGATGTTTCCAGGTCCAATAACAAATACAAAATGCCCAATCTCCGAGAGAGTTCCCAAATTAATACCAGAACATTACTACTGGTTCAGCTGGATGACATATTTCTTTGTCACCTGCATTCAGTTCCCAGGCTAACAGAAACTAAGAATTTTTAGCATCTCTGTGTGAGAGGTACATATCTCTCAGAAGTGCAGCTGCTAGGAAGTCACAGGGCATAAAAAACTGTTTACATTTTAAACCTAGCAATTATTTATGTTTCAAGACAACAGAAATAAACTTCTAGCTCTAGACATCCTGTCTCCTTCAGTGAAACTGAGAGATAAACACAATCATAATAAATTCTGTTCTTTTCCAGTAGGGTACACTGTGGTTACATTCTTGAAGCTCAGTATATAACATACAATTCAACATGCACTTCTGCACCAGTAGTTTAATATACACATAATATATAGCTATCTTACATTTGTAAGATAAGCATGGGAATCATATTAATATTCAAAAATGACATATGATTATTTACAAAATTCCAGGTAGCTGGACTGGCAGTGTCACATTTCTATATAAATTTATATATTTCTATATAAATCATATTCAGGACCTTCATAAATCTATATGTTTTCTCCCAAACAATCCAGTTTCCCACATACATAAACATAGCAAAAGGGAATCTATCATACACTGGTCACTTATTAACAGTACCACCCACAACTATCTCTCTGGATGCCTTCCAAATAATTTAGGTGACCATAGACCTACCTACTTAATCCATCATCAGCTCAACCCACCCAGAACCATAGTTTAAAAAGTCATACTAAATACCAAAAACTTCTCCAACGAAGATTTCTTAGACATGCTCAATAATTGCAACTGGACACCACTCCATCATCTCCAACTTGTCCAGGCCGTAACATACTTCAATGACACATTTCTAGCTATTCTAAATATCTTAGCACCAACTCATACATGTTATATTAAAAGTAAGAGATTGCCCTGGATATCAAAATAAACCATTAGTCTTCAAAAACTAAGGGACAAATCCTGGTTTCAATACCATAAAACAAAAGACAGTAAAACTCTGCTAGCATACCAGGAGCTCCGCAATCAAACAAACAAACAAAAAAAAAAACTCAAACTAGACAAAAAAAATATTATACATCTATGCAAAACAAATATGAAAACAATCCCATAAAGTTTTGGCAGGCAATTATCTCTCTCCTCCACCCAAGTAAAGCTATAACCCCAGAACAAATAACCAATAACCAAAGTGAATATTGCCTCACAAATCAACACCTACTTTATAAACACTATGCTCTCCTTAGTTACAAGACAATTCCACCCCACCATCTCTTACACCTAAAGTGGAAACTGACAACAGCTCTTTTGACCTCAAACCTGTCCCAACTAACACCATAAGAACACTGCTAAAAAACTGGAATCTTCTTTCTTAGCAGCTGACCAACTCCCCAGTGAGTACCTCAGACTTTCAGCTGACGCCATAGCTCTGCCTATCTTCATTCTGGTAAATAGGTCTATAGCAGAACAATATGTCCCAAAATTATGGAACATTTCCTATATCACCCCTCTACATAAAGGAGGAACATCAACAGAATTAAACAATTACAGACCCATAGCCATATTTTCTCCTGTGTCAAAATCCTGGAAAAATGTATCCACACTCAACTACTTCAATACCTGTTATCTCACAACCTCATCTCTCCCTCCTAACATGGTTTCAGACCGAAACACAGCACCACCACAGCCCCAATTAATTTCTCTAACATCATCAACTAACTGAGAAATTCAAACCAGCAAGTAGCATCAATCTTCCTAAACATGCCAATAGCATTCAAAACTGTCTCCCACCAGAAACTCCTTAGTAACTCTTGCCTCACTAAACCTATCAAAGACTTCCCTCTCCTGGTTCCTACGCTATCCTTCTGACAGACAACAAGCAGTAAGATAGAAATCTGAACTCTCACCACTTCTGCCTCTCTTGTTCAGGGTCCCCCAAGGGTCCATATTAGGACCCCTTCTTTACACCATCTTCTCCAATGATCTAGCCTCATCCTCAACACATGCTAAAGTAGCTCAGTATGCACATTCAACATTAATCTGCTCAGCAGATACCTTACCTGACCTCCAAATAGTAGCCCACCAAGCTTTTAATGATATAGAAACATATCTAAGTAAATCACAACTAATCATCAACCCCCCCAAAGACACAGATAATGCTATTTACCAAGAGCAAACATTCACCAACCACACATCCTTTCACCATTCTCTCTGCAAACAACACAGTCATCCAACCAGTTGAGCATTCAAAACTCCTTGGCATGACAATCGACAATAAACTCAGATTTGGCCAACACATACCCATAACAATTAAGAAAGTTCACATCAAACTTGGCTCACTGTACAGAAGCAAGCCATTCCTCATTGACAATACCAGACTAACCATATCAAGAGCCTTCCACCTCTCTACACTCCTATATGCTTTCCCCCTCTTTACCAACTTAAAAAAAACAGACTTAACTAAATTGAAAACTTGCTACAACAAAACAGCCCGCTTCACAGCCAGCCTTCCCCACCAAACCTACCATTGTATTGCTGTATATAAATTAAATTAACTTGAGCTACCTAACCTTCTCCATCTCTACCAACTTAAATTCACACACAATATCATCTTCCATCCTGACAGCTGCCCATCCCTCAAGGATCTTGCTGTTCCCTACTCATGCCCACGAAGTCTAAGATCTGCAGATAGAATCTTTCTCACAGTAAACAAGCTAACAACACTCATGGGGAAGCCCTATTCTCAAATCAAATAGCTAAATTTTGGAACTCTCTACCCCACACCCTCCAAAAAGCACCTGGATCTACCAGTTTCAAATAACTACTATTTGAGCATCTATCCAAGAACTGGCATAGCTCCTGCACCAAACCTGACTGACAAGATATATGTAACTCTCTCAACACACTGTCCACTCCTTAACTCATTTTTTCTCTCTCCTCAGTGTTATTACTACTCAAAAATATATGTACAGGATATCTCATTTGTTCATAACTATTACTTAATATGTACACACTACTAATTTTATTTTTCCTCACAGTGATCTTCACTGAAATGCTTGTGTTTCTTTTTGAATCTGTATCTACATGAAAGCTCTATTAAATACTACTTTGTATAGACTAACTAGATGATGTGTATTCTGCATCTTACTGTATGTACACTGTTGTACAATCTAATGATTGTATTTTGCTTATATTTCTGTGGAGCTTTTCTCCCCGGGCCTCTGCTGAAAATGGGCTTCTGGCCCAGTCAGACTTTCCTGGTAAACAAATCTAAATAAATAAATAAATATTAATATTTTCAAGTAACATATAATTATTTACACAATTCCAGATAGCTGGACTGGCAGTATTTCCCTGGTGTCACAGCTGTTATTTTTTTTTATTTATTTGTGGTGAAATTACTTTTCCAGAATGGCCTTGCTATTTGTGCTTTTCTTTATTTAATAGCAGTTGTTTATAATTACATAGATTTAAATTTGTCTTTATAGAGCCTTTGTCAAGACAGTTCATTCTCATACAAGGAGCTGTGAAATTATTTCATGTATATCTTTTTTTTTTTGTGGGTGGCAATATTGTACGGTGATCAGTTTGAAGAGATGGCATGCATGGTTTGTCTGTATTTTTCTATGCAGCTGACTAGGAATATTGACTTTCAACAGTATATTCTGTTTACACCCTCTTCTTAAATCGTGTCACCCTGACCACTGTAAGATTGCTTATCTACTGTGATTAGTCATTATTTGAAGGCCTTCCTATCTTTATGCATTAGTCTTCACCGTGCACTGTCTCAAAGCCAGCTGTCCCTTCCATCTTAGGCAATACTAAAATAATAAAATGCTACTCATATCATTTGAATCAGTGACCATTTATAATTAATTGTAAGCTATTAGCAAGCATTATGTTACAGTAAGGCACAAAATGGTTATTCGATACTACTTTACAGAATTAAAGTCTTTGTACTACGCTAAAATAATTAACTCACAGACTGCCAACATTATGCTGCTGCAATGAATGATACTCATATTATTAAAAGTTATGATGATATTAAAAACTTAAGAAGCATGAGATGAGTTCATGACTTAAGCAAACATTAGAAAATTTTAAGATTTTACTGAAGAAGACACTATTTTCTGGAAGTCTGCATCAGAGGTCAAACACAGGACAAAGTGGCCTTCTGGACAGCAGGTAGAAAAATACAAAATATAGGCAATGGCAAAAAGAGAAGTCAGTGCACTCAGTAAAGTAATACAGAGTATTCGGATTAGGCAGCATTGGCTTATGGGTAGGCTAGTTTTTCAGGGAAATGATTAGCATATTTTGCTTATCGGTAACAGCTACGCGTTCTGACCAAGTGTAAAAAGTAAGTGGCCAAGGTGTGCATCTGTCACATAAAGCTTTTATTCAATTTTGCATCTATACCAATCTAACAATTAAAAGAAACAAATCTTATTAGTGGCTGACAGCATGGGATTGCACTGGAAAAGTTCAAATGTCTGAAGGGCAAGTGTAACAAAAAGACCAGTACATGGATAGATAGATAGATAGATAGATAGATAGATAGATAGATAGATAGAAAGATAATAGATATATCTGTATATATATATTTATATGGGTCTACTTTTAAATACTGAAATTACGTAATACTAAAGGCCACAATACCAAGATAAAAATAATGAATCTTAGAATCCCAAATCATGCCTTGTTTCCCAGGGCAAGTAAACACGTGCCCAAAACTACGCTACAACAAACTGTACTATCTAAAACCTACCTAGGTGGGAGCTACAGCCCCCACACCCTTCTAATTAAATATCTCAACTCCAGGATTGCATTACAGTGGGGAAAAGGACATTATTTCCATGTTGGGCAAGTGTTTACTTGCCCTAGGAAATAATACACAATTCAGGATTCTGAGTTACATTATTTTTGTCTCGGTATTGTGGTCTTCGGTCTTAGGAAATTTCAGTATTTAAAAATAGACCCATATATATATATATATATATATATATATATATATATATATATATATATATACATATACACACACACACACACAAAGATGTATATATATATATATATATATATATATATATATATATATATATATATATATATGGTTCTACCTCACATAAACAAAACACCAAAACACCGACAACGCAATCACCGAAACCACATAACCGACAGCACAAAAACACGAAATTCCACATGCCCGACAATGAAATAACCGACGGTACACAAACACGAAACCTCATACACTTCACACACCACAATCAACAAACAAAACACATTCCCCATCCAAAAACCACATACACAACACAAGCACACCAAAATCCCTACAAACCCACACTAAACCTCACATACACAACTACCTACAACCCTAACCCAAACCCTAAGGTCCGTCACTACCAAACACTTACCTGACCCACTCCCTAACCCTAACTCACTTATCCCGCCCCTAACCCAAACACAATCACTACACACACTTACCTGACCCGCTCCCTAACCCTAACTCACTTATCCGCCCCTAACCCAAACACAATCACTACCGCACTTACCTGACCGCACCTAACCCTAACTCACTTAACCCACCCCTATCCACACTTACCTTACTCGCACCCTAACGTCCGTCACTACCGCATACTTACACAGCCTTTTCCCATTTCGGCATCCTCGGCGTCGGTGCTTTCATCCGTCGGGTCGGTCTTCTGCTTGTCGATCTTCTAGGTCCCGTCGCGTCGGTCTTCTGCGCTGTCGATCTTCTGGGGCTTGCGATTTCCGTGTCGATGTTCCGGCGTGTCGTTGAAGTGAGGTAGAACCATATATATATATATATATATATATATATATATATATATGAGTCTGCTTTACTTACCTGAAAAACCACATCGCCGACATTCACTTCACCAAGACAAATACACCAACAAACCAGAAGGCCGACATCCGGAACACTGACATTCTGACCCAAGGTAAATAACCACTTGGCCATCCTGTTGAATTTTGCCCCTTACCCCCACATATGATCTTGGAGTTGGGATATTTAGTTAGGGGGGTGTGTGGGGCATGAGTGTTTTATTTTTTGGGATGGTCTAGTGGTTACTTACCTCGGGTCAGAATTTCAGTGTTCTGGATGTCGGCTTTCTTGTTTGTCGGTGTGTTTGTCTCAGTGAAGTGAATGTCGGGGATGTGTTTTTTCTGGTAAATGAAGTAGATCCATATATATATATATATATATATATATATATATTAAAGAGTATATATATATATATATATATATATATATATATATATATATATATATATATACATATATATATATATTAAAGAGAGAGAGTGAGAGACAGCGAGCAAGTAATATGAAGCTACAGGGAATTTGTTGCAATGATGGAGCAGTATAGTTTCTTGTAATGAAAAAGTGAGCTTTTTTTGCTTTATTATCCAATTCTGAGAAGCACAAGTATGCCATATTACAGAATGCCTGTTAATAAAAACAACAGAAGAGGTGTGACAATATCTCAGTTGCCTAAGATAATATGAAAAATCAAACTGTATGATAGTACTAAAAGTAATACTGCAAAATAAAATATAACACAGTATAAACTTCAGAGTCTGAAACCTAAGTGCAAACAAACAAATTAAACAAATGTGTATTCCCAAAGTTGTTGACAAATTCAGAGTTACATTCATCAAACAAATGAATGAATGGGCAGCTCACTTATTGCAGACATATTACTGTTATCTAAATTTACTCATTATACCATCAGTTAATAACAGATGAATCAAATCATGTCTTGTTTCCCAGGGCAAGTAAACACTTGCCCAAAACTACGCTACAACAAACTGTACTATCTAAAACCTACCTAGGTGGGATCTACAGCCCCCACACCCTTATAATTAAATATCCCAACTCCAGGATTGCATTACAGTGGGGAAAATGGCATTATTCCCATGTTTCTCTGCTGCATTTCTTTCCCTGACTTCTCTTACATTCTCCTTCAATTAATTGCTCTCCTCAATCTTCACCTTCAATTTTCATTAACTGTTTTTCTCTCTATCTCTACCTTACAATTTCAACTCTGCCTCAAACTTACCCTTCCTCTAGATCTATTCTCTTTGTTTTTTCAAGTTTTTCCTCCTTATTCTACACTAACTCCTAATACTTTATATTCCTCCTCCTCCTCCTCTTCTCTCCCTACTTCTTACATTTGCCTCCTCTCTTCCCCAAATACTTATTTTTGTTTATTTTCCCCTCTCTCTCTACAGTACTCCACCCCTGAAGGTCCTGCTCTACCTCCTGAATATACAGACTAACTCCTGCAAAAGCTCAGCCACCTCAACTGGACTTATTCTGCTTACTAAACTGGGCTCTCCTTTGAAAAAGGAACAATCAGAGTGGAATCCCTAAAGAATCTTTCAGTGAATGTATGTAGCCTTATACCTATCTAAGCCTTCTTATTAGTTAGCTGGTCCCTCTGTGAGCGTGTCACAGCAGCCTACCATAGACCGCAAAACACGCCCCTCTCAGTGGTACTTACTGATCTCCGGTCCCCTATCTCTCTACTGTACCCCTCTGAAAACTTACCTTTCAGCCCCTTTTTGTTTTTCTCTCTACCTAAGCCTTTGTCGATTTGCTTTATTCTTTACTCCCTATCATTCTCTGCCTGCCCTTTCTCCTTTCTCCACTAGGTGGCAGCACTATTCCACGTTTGCCTGCTCCTACTCCATTCTAATCTTTACTCCAATTTCTCCTCTAAACCCTTGGAAAGCCAAACCTCCCCTTATTTTACTCCACTTTCTCCACCTTTTTTCTCTTTCCCTGAGTTACTCAAACCCCACTTACCTCCATCCAGTCTTTCTGTACTTCTGCCAACTTACCTCAGCTCCAACCTGCAGTGGCTGATACTTTTTCAGCTGGACTCTTCTGCCCTGTTGCTTTATCCTGCTCCATTCGCCCTGCAGGCTCACTCCGCTCCCCTACCCTACCCCCAATTCCTACCCACCCCCAGTGGTTCTACATTTATTTGTCATCCCATACTCTCTCCCACTTACATCACCCAATCCCCTCACATGATTACTCCACCAACTTTCCCCAAAATTACCTCCCCCACCACCAACCTTATCCTTTAAACTACCCTCCTTCCCACCCACCTGCCTTACCTAACTCCATCTAACCTACAAATTTCTTTTCACCTCTAATCAAACTCTCATTCTATGATGCCTTCCATTCCTACTACAATCCCTACCCCTGCACTACTCCCACTCCTCATCCTTCTTTCTCTATACCATTCCACCTTTTATACCAACTTTCACCTGAACCCTGCATATCCACCTCCACCACCACACCCTACAAATCATTACCACAATATCTCTGCCTCTTTAACTCCATTTCACTCCTACTTTCTATTAAAATTAAAACTCTTCCAAATCCCTAATAAATACTACAAATCTAAACCCCCCCTTCCATCCTTTCCCTAACAAACTAAAGCCCAACAAACTTACTCACCTTCTCTCTTTCCTCAGCCTAGCAGGCGATATTCATCCCAACCCTGGACCAAACATGTCTCAAACAAATAACCATAACTTCAACAACAAACCAAATTGTAAAGACCTCAAATTTCTCATCATCAACTCCCAAAGCTTAACTAATAAAATCACCCTCTTTCATGCTTGGCTAAACCATAATTCACCTGATATTGTAGCCATCTCTGAAACTTGGTTAAAACCACACATAACTGACACTGAATTCCTTCCCCCCGGTTTTCAATCCCTTCTATCTGACCACATAAACAAAAGAGGTGGTGGTGTACCACTAATCTATGCTAATCACTTATCCATCACTCCCTTCCCAAATCCTATCCCTTCCTTTCATAATGCTGAACTAGTAATCGGCATTCTAAAATTAAATGACCATAAAAGTATCTGCATTATCTCCCTTTATATTCCGCCTGGTAACAACACCAATACCTTGGAAGACATCTTCTCCTGGTCCTCCTCAAATATTAAACATGAAACTTACATTATGGGAGATGTAAATATTAACTGGCAAAAAATTCAGTGACCAAAATCCCACCTTATCTATCAAGCTTTTCAATTTCACACAACTTATTAACTCTACCACTAGGCCCAACAAAACCAACCTCAAAGGCTCCATCCTATACTGGATCCTGGTGTCTCATCCAAACAAAACCACAACATCTGGTGTCATTCCAGACCCTCTAGGAGGCCACCTCCCTGCCTTCACCCATAGAACAACACCCTCTTCCTACTTCTCCCATAAACTCTTACACACTCGCAACTTAACCAACTTTAACCCCTCCACCTTCTCTGATTCCCACAAAATCACTAACTGGAACCCACTAAAAACTCTACCCCTAGATGAAGCCGTTCATTTCTTCAACTCTAAATTCCTTATTGTCCTAAACTCCTTAGCTCCAATCCGTACTAAAAGAGTCAAAACCAAGACTGCCCCTTGGCTTACTAAAGAAACCAAGAAAATTATGCATCAAAGAGATAAATCTTGGAAAAACTATCTCCATCATAAACAACCTGCATACTTACTTAAATACAAACAGTTACGAAACCTAGCCAAAAAACATGTCATAAGAGATAAAAAGTCTCACTACAACCATTTACAAATAAATCATACAAAAACCCCAAACAATTCTGGAATTCTATTAACTCTCTTCTTAAGCCTGGTACAACAAAGAACCCTTGCCATGATACCAGCAAATCTGACCAAGAAATTGCCAATCTATTCAACTCTTTCTTTACCTCTTCTATTGCTGAACTAACCAAAACCTTCCCCAACAACATCCCCCCACCCCCCTTCCCAAGTCTCCACATCCTCTCCTCCCTCTTCCCATATCTTTAAACTCAAACCCATAACCACCCACTTTATAAAAAAACTTCTCTCAAAACTCAAACCTTGCACCAATGCCCCTGACAACATCCCCTCCTCCTTCTTAAAAATAGCCTCCGACAGTATTGCTCTCCCTATTAGCATCCTGATAAATAGATCTCTTCTCGAGTCTTATGTACCCAAACTATGGCGCTCTGCTTTTATTCTCCCACTCCACAAAGGTGGCAAGAATTGTAATTTCTCTAACTTCCGCCCCATAGCCATCCTCTCTCCTATCTCAAAAATTCTTGAAAAATGCATCCACCTGCGGCTCATGCCATTCCTAACCGAACACCAGCTACTCTCTCCCACCCAACATGGTTTCCGCCCTGGGCATAATACTAACATAGCCCGTCTCTCCTTCTTATACTCTGTCAATTCAGCTCGAGACTCTGTTAACTTAGTTTCATCTGTTTTCTTAGATCTATCTAAAGCTTTTGATACCATCTCCCACTCCCACCTACTAAACCATCTATCTAACCTCAACATCTCCACAAAAACTCTATCCTAGTTTTTTAGCTATCTTTCTGACAGACACCAAGCCATGAAATGGGGCCAAGCCTCCTCCAGCTTCCTTCCTACCCCCACAGGAGTTCCACAAGGCTCTATACTTGGCCCTCTTCTATTTAACATCTTTGTAAATGATTTCTACTAAACTATTCCCAATACCAAAATTGTCCAATACGCAGACAATTCTACTTTGATCTGCTCTGCTTCCAGCTTTAAAGAACTCCAATCTCTAACTCAAACTGCCTTAACAACCACGGAAAAATGGATGCACAAAAATCACCTCTCACTTAACGCTAACAAAACTGAGATTCTTCTTTTCACCCACTCAAAATCCTCCACCACCGAAAAAAAATAATTTCAAATTTCTTACCTTAACAACTCCAACATTAACACCATTCCCTGAGCTAAACTCCTAGGGGTAACAATCGATGAACACTTAAAATTCAATACCCATATCCAACTCAACATAAAAAAACCCATATAAAACTCTTCCTGCTATACAGAAATAATCAATTCCTCTCCCCCCTACTCGACATACCTTAGCCACTACATATCTCCTCCCATCTCCTCTATATAGTGCCCCTCTGCTTACAAATCCATCTTCTACCCTAACCTCCAAACTGGAAGTATGCTACAATAAAATTTCGAAATTTGCCTCCAAGGCAAATTCTCTCTCTCTTCACTGCACATCACTACAAACTCTAAATTGGCTTGAACTCCCCAATCAACTAGACTACATCCAAATTGTCTCATCCCACAAATTAATCTTTCAACCCACCCTCTGCCCCGCACTATCCAATATTCTCCAACCTTACATCCCCCCCAGACCTCTTAGATCTTCTAACCAAAACCTCATTTCCATCCACAAACCCAAACGGCCAGCCGGTCAACTTTTACTCTCCTTTTCCCTTGTAAAAAATGAATGAAGACCTGTGACAACCTACACTCCTTCAAAACTCAACTCCTCTCCTACCTGCATACTCACTGAAAATGTAACTGCACACGTCACTCTATAGCCCCCAAGCTCCCCTCTTCCTTCTCTCCTGGCTAACCTTCATTACCTCCATATTTCTCTCTTAGTCACACATTGCTAAGGTAACTAACAACTACTCCCAACCCTATGCAATTTTCCTATCATCCTCCTAGACTCTTTCCTTAACTTCAAATGTTACTGAATTGAAGGACTACCAACTTGAATGCTTACTACCTACGATTTAAAAAATTCAACCTTTTGTATGTAAATCATTTTTATCTTTGAATTCTATTTGTAGTTCTAAAAATGTGATCTAAAGATGTAGGTTGTCACAATGTTCTTTTGTATGTAAATCATTTTTATCTTTGAACTTTATTTGTACTTCTAAAAAAAAAATGTTTTATCATTATGTCTTGTAACATTGTATTGTGGAGCTTTTCTCCCCGGGCCTTTTGGGCTTTTGGCCCAGCGGACCTCCCCGGTCACCAAACTGGAATAAATAAATAAATAAAATAAATAAATGGTAGCAAACATCATTAAAAGTGGTCCATTCAAATCTCTCAAATGTCTCTGATTTGCAGCCTGTCCCTGATTCTGTCTTATATTTATGCCCCATCCATTGTAATCTTTTCGATTTTCTGGTTAATCACTAAGTATTGCAATTATTCAATAATGATATATATTGGAATTTTATAATGTTTATTATTCAGAAAAAATGCATGATGATGCAAAACCTGCAATTATATGTGCATTTTAAGTGAATTATAATAATATTTAAAAGATTGGAATGGTTTTGGACCTCCCTCATTGTCTTTGGCTCTGTTCATATTTCTTGAGCAAAGAAGCTGAGAAGTATGCGTCCATCTCAGACAACGGCTATATTGTACACAGTACTTAATCTTTGACTCCTAGGATTGCAAGATATAATAAGAAAAGTAAGGATAGTTTACTGGAATAAAGGTGTGGGTGACTGTTCATTCCTAAGTATATTATAAGGTGAGCCATCCTCACAATTCTTTGTGATGCCATCTGAAAAGCTTTGCTACACCATTGTAAGAATCACACATGAGCCGCTTTTTCTCTCCAGCCCTGCATTATATCCACTCTAGCATCCAGAGTCTCAACTTGCACCGACAATCTGATTTCTCAGTGAAGATCCTTCCCTAAGGATGTCAATGTCTTCCACACTTCTAATCTTACCCAGTGTGAATGATCCCTCTATATAGTTTGCAGATTTCATTTATAGTCTCCAAGCAGATGAGGAAATCTGCACATCATAAAGGAAGGAGAGCAACGAAATGTGTAAATGGTGTCTGTAGTTCTTTCAAACTGCTAGGATTTATCCTGAAACATAGCTGAGTGCAGCCAACTCAGTAGCAACGCCGTGCATATAGGTCTGCCTGAATATGATAAAAACCATTTTGTTGAACAACACCCTGCTGATTAAATAAACTGTAACTCAGCAAAGAAATCCAGAACTGAAAATTGCACATATATTTCCCTTTATATTCACACAAAATTCTGGACAATATACAGTTCTTCCGCTAAACTACTATCTTCATTCATATTCAGTTAAATCATTCATCATATTGTCTAAATAACCACTCACTCCATCACTAATACTGGTACTACGTAACAATTTGGAAGTTGTTCTAAAGCAAATGTAAGTAACAAACCTATGGTGATGGATATAACCTCCTTATCACATACATTACTAAATGTTAACACTTGATACAAAAAGTAACATATTTTTGCATTTTATTTTGATGACAAGCACAGATCCTTGAATATTTTTCTCAGAGTTGAAAATCCATGCCATTACATTATGAAAGATTGTACCCACAATGCCTCACTGCCTAAATTAATATATAGAGTACTGCATGTTCACATTCAGTGCCTCAGAAGTACTGTCTTACTTCATAGAAAGATAGGAACTGTTTATCTAAAGGAGAATTTAGAATCAGAGATTTAACATCATCAGGGAGATTTTGTGAACAAAACCAAGCAAATCTTACCCAAACTGATAGGAATAATAATCATTCACACAAAGTTTATGCATTTTGGGAAGAGAAACTGGAAAGGCAATTGATACAGGAACAATAGAAGGACACTTGTATGGCTCCTAAGTATACAACAAAGTCTAGTAGGTTTAGGATTTTTGCTTGGAAGAGTTTGCATAGGTATTTTTATATCCCAAGCAGACTCCAAGAAATTTTTCCTCATGTAGATAGCAAATGCTGGAGATGTGATGGAAAATTGGGAAGTAACTGGGAATGTTTTTATGTTTTTTTTCTTTTTGAGTGTAATGAGTAGGCAAATTGTAAAAATTCTCTATAGAGTACTCTGTCAGAAAAGTTGGGGGAGCAAATGGTTGTAACTACAGAAATAATTCTTTTGAAGTGGGTTACAGGATCTGAATTACTTATACACAATAAAGCCTTGGAGATTTAATACTATTGTCTGCCAAAAAAAAATCAGTTACTAGAAAATGGAAATTAAAACATAAACCATCTGTAACTGAAATAATGAATATTGAAAATGAGAGAAAAAATGTGAAGTGGGATCTTTTAGAAAAGGGAATGGTCGGATTATATAGAAATAAATATAATTTGTGGAAACAATACATGCAGAATAATGCTCAGGTGGAGGAGGAGTGATATTTAAGGGAAGGGAGGAATTAACCAAGTTATATAATGCTGAGGTCAGTTATTTTTAAAAACAAAAAACATACGTAATGTATAATGCATGACTATGACATTTTTATGGTGTTTGTTTTCTTGTCTATTAATGTATGTGTGCTTCTGTCTCACGAGATTATTTAATAAAGGTATCTTTAAAACGTGATACGAATCAGCAGCATCACAGGCACATTTTAAAATATGTTTAGTAATGTGAGAACCAGCTAAGGAAGCATTGAATGATTTCTTTACCTCAGAACATGAAAAGTTAGCCATTAACTTCTGCATGTTCTCAAAAATTACAATACAGTTTTAACATCTGAACAGAACAGTTTAAAACTCAGAAAGTTAAAGTACTATAAATATACATTTTCTTCTCCAACATATCCATTGTTCCACTGCTTTCTCATCCTTGTCGAGGAGAATAGGGTTAGCAGTCATAGTCTGTTTAGCAGAAGCATATTTGAATAGAGAAATAGCTGCTGGATCTGCTTAAGGATTAGAAAAGAGGTAATTGAATATCCATGGTGTTTTATATAACTTGTTAGATTTCCTTGGGGGTAGAGGAAGGACCATCAGGTAAAGGTAGAAATAGTGATAAAAACATTCTCTAAGGCAAGCAAGACAGGAATGATAACTGCATTTTTTGGCATCTCTAACTGCAATAGTTCCTAATTCATTTTTGTGCCATATGAACTTCATTCTAGTCCCACAGAAAAACATCCTTCATCACAGACAAAGTATCAGAAAAGGAAATACCTTTAGCAGGAAGATCTGATGAAATGCTTTCTTCAAAATCAAATAACTTTGACTGAGAATAATTTCCTGATGTACAAGTATCACCATGGAATGTTTGCTCTTCTGACTGAAGTTCCCTGTCAAAAAAGGAAGAAACTCTTTTTGTTTTCTTGCCTGAGACTGACAGGGCAAAGAAATTCATTAATAAATTCCTTGGCAAATCCCAGTAAGTCTACCCTGTCTATAGAAACAGAAACAGGAGACTGAAAGTTTTTCTCATTAAGCATTCTCTCATGGAAAACAGACTGACTCGTGTAAGGCACACTAGTCTCTTCTATCACCTACCCTTCCTGGCAAAGTAAAGACTCTTCACCTGCCCTAGACCTGACACTGAGAAGTGACTCTCCTTGCCTGCCAAGGACATCTCTACAGCTACAGAGGACATGGCTATCTCCGGTCTGTGAAGGCTGAAAACAATTATGCCAGTAGGACTGGTGGAAAAAGATGGGTGGTCTAAGGAACAACGAGTGGCCACAGCAGAGTCACAAACCATTGCTTGAGTCAGGACAGGAGCAGGCCTGACATCTGTTTCATTTTGCTTACAGAAAAACGTACTAATGCAGAGACTGAAGATTTCTCCATAGGTAAGCAGAGAAAGAGACAAGAAAAGAGGACAACAGAACATGGATGAGTCAGTAAATTGTAAGGTAAAGAAAAAGTGACTCTAAGGTAAAAAATAAATAATGTCAGCACCACAAAAACACATTCAAATCATGATAAATCCACAATTTATAAGAAGCAGCACACACAAATGTTAGACCATTTTGATACGCAAAGTATCTTCAGTAACATAGCAACATCCAGGATAATTACATATTTAAATACTAAAATGGCACCAAAATTCAATGAAACAATTTCTTAAAGGTACCACCACTTTTAACCAAAAATATTCTTTACCAGATAAACTCCTTTACCAATATTTATTTAAACCAGTTTTAAAAAAAAAGTGCTCCCAAATTAATGATCCACATTTTCCTTGTTTAACAAAACATTTTCCATTCTTTCATCTTACCACCCTATCTATTCCACAAAACATATATCTAGCATTTACACACTGCAGAATATATTTATATAAGGCCTTACTTTCCCATCTACACCAAACTTCACCAAATGTTCTGACATACAGTGTTTAAATAACCTTTTGGTTTTACCCCACATAAAAAGCCTTGTCCAAACATACCACTAAATAAATAATGCTCATGGTGCTACGTTATGAATGATTTTTATCTGATATGCATTGGGTATGCTTGCAGAAGTAAATTCTTTACAGTTCATCACAAAATTTCTAAGTGAGCAACAACCACATCATCTACATCCTTCAATTACATCCTCATCTAAAGTTAATTGTTTCCTGCCAAAAATGAGGTTTCCTTTAACCTCCCAAATATTGCCCACCAGTTTTAGCCCTCTAAAAAAAAAAATTAGATCTTTTGGGTATTAATCCACTCTCTAGTTGATCTGAATTTAAAATTTCCTAATTGTTATGAATGGTATCTTTGAATTTATGAAGATTTTTACCATAAGTAGTAAGCAAAGCTATATTCCATTTGTTATGTGCACCTGTGTCATGTATGTCCCTCTTCTTGTAACTCCTGTCTATTCCTATTATTCACCCATTCTCTTGCAAAATCAACATCCTGTACTCGATATTCACTATTTAAAAATCTCTTGTATAAATTTGTATCAAACTCCAGATAATCTGAATACAAACACAAAATGATTGACTTTAACAATTAGCTTAGTTTCTGGTGTCATTCCAGGGGGATCCAGTACCTGACAGCCTGGGAAGATATGATCAACAGACCACGATGCCTTGCCAGGGATGGCCTGCATCTGTCTCACTTGGGCTTCAGGCTTCTGGCAAAAGCTCTTGCCTCTCCCATAGTGCCTTTTTTAGCAAAAGTGATGAGGTCAAAACTACCAACATAAAAATTTCAATAAAATGCAAATTAAAGGTCATGCTGCTAAATGCTAGGAGTCTAAACATGAAACTGCACTCATTGCAAGCATTCCTAACACTGGAAAATGCTGACATCTGTGTGGTCAAAGAAACTTAGCTGCAGAGAGCACCCCAGGCTTACCTGGTTACTCATCCTATCATACATCTAGACCCTAAATTGTGGGTAGTAAAGCCAAAGGAGGCGGAGTTTCAATATATATTAAAGACATACACATCTCCAGGCTGGTCAAACAGTATGACACACAGGAGACACCTACACAAATAAGATCTAGCTACCAGCCCCCATATCTGAACCAAAATGCCCAAACTACCTATATAGACCTCTTCAAATCTATCAAGATTCAACCCTTTACCTTGATCATGGGTGACTTTAACTACCCAAACATAGACTGGAAGAACTACTCTTGCCAGAGCACAAATACCCAGAGATTCTGAGATTTTGTAAATGCAAATGCTTTGGAACATATAGTTGACAGCCCCACAAAAGGTGATAATATCTTGGACTTGGTATTAACTAACATGAGTAGCCACTGCAGCATCCCTGCAGTATCATCCTCTCTTGTGAGATCCGACCATAAAGCGGTCATGTTTGAAATCACCATCTCCCCAACCCCCCTCTAGCTAGGGTTAATCAAAAAAAATTCTCCAAAGCTGATTACAGCCTCCTCAGGGATGGCATAAACAGCTTCACAGCCCCCTCTATAGGAACTGGTACCAGTATCTAAAACTATACCAAATTACTCTATGAACATTTATATAGATGCATGGAATCAGGAAAATCTGACAGGACTTAATCATCCTCCACAATGAAGAGTAAACCTGTTTGAGTCCAAATTTGTCACATCTGCTAGAGACAATCATAAGGCCTTCTTCACATATGTCCGTAGTCTCAAAGGTAGCACCGAGATCTGTTCAGAACTGATGGTCAAGGACACCACATATACAAATGCCGTAGATATAGCAAACTTGCTGGCTGACAGATTCAGTGAAAATTTCACCCCTCTGCCCCCCCCCCCATCATTAAATGAGGACATTCCCAGTACCTGCCCCCTTCCCCTTATATCTAGGGATCAGGTCATCACTGCTCTCTCAAAGGCAAAAAATACAGCCTCTATGGGACCTGATAACATCCCAGGCTGCATCCTACATGAACTTAGGCAGGAAGTTGCAGCACCATTAGGCACCCTATTCAACCAAAGCCTGAGTACCAGTTTTGTCCCAGCTGAGTGGAAGACAGCCACTGTCATCCCTTTACACAAAGATGGAGTGTCCTCCGATCTGGGAAATTATAGACCCATAAGCCTAACTAGCCTGATCTGCAAGGCTATGGAACAGATTATTATGGACCTCATAAACAGGGACATTGGCAACCTCCAAACACTTGAACCCACACAGTTTGGCTTCATCAAGGGGAGGTCATGTCTGCTGAATTTGGTCGACTTTTTTGAGACAGTCACCAAAGCCATGGATGAGGGGAAGACATTGCACACTGCCTACCTTGACCTGGCCAAAGCCTTCAACACTATTCTCTGCTCAGGCATAATAGATAAACTCTCTCAACTAGGCATCAATCCATATGTTACCAGATGGGTAGTCAACTAGCTCACTGATAGAACCCACCTAGTCAAAATAGGGGAAGCCACCTCAAGCAGTAGACCCATATTGAGTGGCGTACCCCAGGGTTTGGTCTTGGGGCCTCTGTTATTTGGGATATACTTTTCTGAGGTACATGCCAAAAAAACAGTGGACTATGGCTGACCAAGTCTGCAGATGACTGCAAGTTGGGAGCTGTCATCAATTCCCCTAGTGACGTGAACATCCCCCAAGAGAGTCTCACCCAAACAAATGACTGGTGCTAGAAACATGGTCCTGAAGCTGAATACAAAAAAATGCATCATCATCCCCTTTGGGGAGAAAATGTCCCCACAAATTATCACATTACTCATTACCGCCGACCAGAGAAGACACTCCAAGTGCGAATGCACTAAAAAGACTGTGTTTGACTCTAAATCAAAACACCTAGTAGTTGCCCAAGGTAAAGCACCGACCAGCCTAAACGTGTTTTATATCACGTACCTACTGCAAAAAGAACTTACTTTATTGAAAAATCATAAAAACAGTATTTTTAAACCTGCTGTTACATACCAGTATTTTTATACCTGCTGTTAAATACCTTTAAACCTGAAGAAATCCCTGCGGTGTAAGCCCGAGGTTTCATTACTCCCATGTGGTATTTCCGCCTCTCGACTGATTAGAGGAATAGTGTTGGGTTAGATCTGTATACTACACGGACGCTTCTCCCATCATTAGGGTAGGTTGTATACTAATTCCTACCTTGCTGCATTTACCCATTTTAACGGGAAATTGAGAACATTTGTTTGTATTTTGTCATTGTACTCATTTAGAGCTCGCTTTAAAGAGCGCAACTATACAGTACCTAATTATCACACTGTACTGATGTTTAATTGAGCGTTTAGACTTCTGCCTAAGCACACTGCTCAATGCGGCGTGTAAACTTGTCGTAACTGTTATTTTGAACTGATTTTGAACTGCTGCATCTAAAATCTTGCTGTTACTTAGATTTAGGTCTGAACAAGTGATAAAACTGGGCATAGTACTCTGTGTAGTGTACTATTTAAAGAGCGTGCTGCCCACGAGCACGCTTAACCAAAGTTTAAACTTTGCTACATCTTTGTTTACAGCATTTCCTATATGTTGGAAGTCGCTGCTTTGCAGTATTGATTTGTACATAGATTTAGGTCTGAACAAGTGATAAAACTAAGCACCGTACTCTGTTTAGTGTTCTGTTTAAAGAGTGCGTGTTGCTTCTGAGTACGCACAACCACAGTTTAAACCTTGCTGATTTTGTTTATAGCATTTCCTATTTGCTGGAAACGTGCTTAGCACCAGTGTTAAAATAGTCTGAAACTGGCAATTCTATGTTTATGCCTCCCTATGGCTCTTACCATAAGTAAGATTAATTTATACTAACGTCAGTTATCTTCTTTCCTTATTTCTCTACTTTAGGCAGCCCCCAAGCTTAAATACCACCCCGCGGGATCCCAACTCATTACCGCCGACCAGAGAAGACACTCCAAGTGCGAATGCACTAAAAAGACTGTGTTTGACTCTAAATCAAAACACCTAGTAGTTGCCCAAGGTAAAGCACCGACCAGCCTAAACGTGTTTTATATCACGTACCTACTGCAAAAAGAACTTACTTTATTGAAAAATCATATAAACAGTATTTTTAAACCTGCTGTTACATACCAGTATTTTTATACCTGCTGTTAAATACCTTTAAACCTGAAGAAATCCCTGCGGTGTAAGCCCCGCTCCGCTTCGCCCTCGCTATGCTCGGGCTCGCTCCGCGCCCCTCCCTGCCCCCTATTCCCACCCGCCCCCAGTACCTCTACATTTATTGGATGCTAAGCCCATCCCCCTTACCACCATCCAATTACGACTGTCCCTCACCCGGTACCACTTCCTCCCTTTCTCCACCAGTCTTCAATACAAAGTCTACTCCCCCAGTCCGCCCACCCCTTTCCCCTCCCACTGTCACTTCCTCCTCCCTCCTCCTTCCTCCAGTACTCACCAACTTGCAGCAAGGTAGTTCCCACAGCTAACACTACCTACCTACCCCCCCCTCAACATGAATAAAATCACTATTAGTATGTTCTCCCTCACAACAATACTACTTACCTTATCTTATCTGGTAACTAGATATGATACCCTTGACCCAGGTAGCACCTACTTCCCTTATGGTCAGACCACCCTGCACTCCCATGACTCCTCCAAATTCATTCAACCCTCTCATCACCCTGCTATTAATGTGTGCTCCAACAATATCCACCCTACCCTCTGGTACCGAAAACATCCTCAATAAAGGGACATCTTAAACTTCTAATGAAACTCCAAAGATTTCTGGATTATTTAAAAAAATCCATAACAAAAGATGGTGACATCCACCTAACCCAGGCCCCACCACTAACATTGACCCAAACCCTCTGAACACTGCTATAAGTCCAGCAGGCTCCCTACGTATGCTTCACCTTAACCTAAGAAGTATTAATAACAAAGTACACAGCTTGCATGCTCTACTTGCAACCCACTCCCCTGACATCATGTGTCTCTCAGAAACTTGGCTCAAACCTAGCACTAAGGATGAGGAAGTCATCCCACCTGGGTATAACATCCTCAGAGCCGACAGAACCACTAAAAAGGCGGTGGAATAGCAGTCATGTTCAAGAACTCCTTGAATATCATTAGGAATCCACTCCAACCTCCAAAGTCCATAACCAGGAATTACTTGCCCTGAAGCTATCCCTAAACAACCAAAAAGTATTAATCTCCTAGTCATATATCTCCTCCAGGCAACAATTCCGAATCCCTTGAACAAACTCTGAGTTGGCTTTCCACCTTCTATCCCCAGGAAACGATTATTTTAGGAGATGTTAACATCGACTGGTCTCTCTACTCCTCCCAACTCAATCCACTCCCCATTAACTTACATGGATTTTCCCAACTTATTCATTCCCCACTAGAATTGGAAATGCCCAAAAAAGGAGAGCATCATAGACTGGATCCTTACTAACAAGAATCCTTCCAACTATACCTCAGGGACCCTCCCTAACGACCTTAGTGACCACCTTATCACTTTTATTATTAAAACAAATGCACAACTACAAACCCCCCCCTCACCAGATTAGTCAGAAACAGCAAGAATTTTGGCCCTGGTCAATTTCTTGCTGACCTCCGTCTTGTAACTGGTCCATCCTAAAAACTCTACCCTTAGATCAGAGCGTGTCATACTTTAATGACACCTTCCTTAAAATACTTGACTCTCACGCTCCCAAGCGACTCATTAGAACTAAGGAACGTATTGCACCTTGGCTAACTAATGATTCTAAAACTAAAATTAAACTCAGAGACCAGGCCTGGAACAAATGGAGAACCACTAAAACCCCTCTAGATCGCATCAAGTTTCTTCAGCTTAGAAACTCAACCAAAGCTGCCGTTATGTCTGACAAAAAACAATATTTCTGTCACCTACAAGACAAATATCAAAATAATCCCAAAAAATTCTGGGCAAGTTTCAATCACCTCCTCCATCCAGGCAAATCCACTACCCCCACACCAGAATCACTCATGGACAAAAATCCCAGTGAAATAGCTAACACCTTTAATTCCTTTTTTACTGAGACCATCCAGTCCCTTGCTAGTCAGCTCACTTCACCCCCTGTGGCTCCCACCCCAACTACCTACCCCACTCAAACTGCCTTTAATTTAAAACCCACCTCCACCTACTACATTCGTACCCTCCTAAAAACTTAAACCAACCACCCTAGCGGCTGACTTACTTCCAGCCAAATACTTACAAATAGCTTCTGATGCCATAGCCTACCCTGTATCAATCTTAATCAACCGGTCAATTGCTGAAGCCTCTATTCCCTCAATCTGGAAAATCTCATATATCATTCCTCTCCACAAAGGAGGGTTATCCACTGCCGCAACAAACTATAGACCCATAGCCATTCTCTCCCCCCTATCTAAAATTTTGGAACGCTGCATTCACAAGCAACTCATCACCCACCTCACACAAAATAACCTCCTGTCCAACACCCAACACGGTTTCCGCCCCCATCATAGCACAACCACGGCTCTCCTCTCCTTTGTTGATTCAATTAACCTCAACCGGAATAACAAACTAATTTCCTCTGCGCTCTTTCTAGACCTATCAAAAGCCTTCGATATGGTCAACCACAACCAGCTGCTCCATACATTGGAAACTTTTAATCTTAGCAAAACTACCATAAATTGGTTTAATGCATACCTCACAGGCAGAAAACAGGCGGTACAGTGGCAAAACAAGATTTCAGACCTACTCCCCACGAACATCGGTGTCCCCCAAGGATCTATTCTCGGTCCCCTTCTTTTCTCCGTCTTTATTAATGGTCTACACTCTATCCTCCCCAAAGCCACCTGCATACAATATGCAGATGACTCCACTCTTATCTGCTCGGACGACTCTCTCACCAAACTCCAAGTCACAACCCAAAACTGCTTTTCTATTGTCGAAAAATGGTTCTCAGATCTAAAACTCCTACTTAATCCAACTAAAACCAAATTGCTCCTATTCTACCCCTCCCCAGCGACTTCTTATGGCACGGAACCTCCCCATACCCCCACCTCAACCTTCATTGTGTCCTCTAATAACGGTACCAAAATTTATCCTGTCACCCACACTAAACTACTTGGAGTGACAATTGACCACAAACTGAGATTCGACATCCATGTAAACCAGGCCATTAAATCACTTAACAAGAAACTTGGGTCCATGTATAAAATAAAGAAATTTTTAACCCCCCACACCAAACTAACCATTGCCCGTACCCACCTCCTACCCACACTCCTCTATGCCTCCCCAATATTCTCCTTCCTTCACAAGAAAGAGCTTAATAAACTATCCACTACCTATAACCACATAGCTAGATTCATTACCGGACTACCCTACCGCACCCATCACTGCCTAAATCTAAAAACACTGGGATGGCTAGAATTGCCCAACATCCTCAAATTTAACCAACTTACAGAGGCATTCAAAATCATAAAACACCCTGAAAAAACTCCCTCACTGAACAATATACTTACCCCCTACTCTAATCTAACATCCCTAAGGTCATCCAAAAGTATTCAAGTATTAACTATTAAATCTACTAACTCGGGTGGTGATGCACTGTACGCCAATTCCATTGGCAAAAACTGGAATGCTCTCCCCAACAACCTTAGACTTATACCCACTCTCCACCAATTCAAAATACAACTTCAAACTCTATTAAAATCTCAATGGCTATGTCCATGCTCTAATCCAGACTAATAGCTCAGGCTCCCAACTCAACCCGGCCTACATAGGCCTCCATCCAGCCCTTAACTTAAGGGTCCACTATTAAGCCCTAATTACTCATCTTTACTAACTTATATCACTAATTGAATTTTTCTTTTTACCTACTGTTATATTTTTGTATTTTTAATGTTGCCTGTCTCAATTTCCTAGCTTATGTCACTATATTTTTATATTTTATATTTTTTATGTACCTCTGTGCTTTGGAGCTTTTCTCCCCGGGTCTCCACTGAAAATGGATATGTATCCAGTTGGACTAACCCGGTCAACAAATGTAAAATAAATAAAATAAAATAAATAAATTACTAACAACATTCTAAGCACACAGTCAGTCGTAAGGGATTTGGGCATCCAGATTGATAGCAGCCTGACTTTTTACCACCATGTTGCTTCCATTGTACTGAAAGCTTTCTACATGGCCCACCTCATAATTAAGGTATCTCATCCAGGGACAAGGAAGTCATGACATCCCTGTATTCTTCCCTTATAAGGCCCATTATTGAGTATAATGCCGCATTCGGCATGTACCTTGCAAAACACATGCAGCAGCTGGAGAGATCACAGAGGTTCCTCACCAGGAGAATCCAGGGCCTCAAAAATCTAACATACACAGATAGGCTAAATAGGCCCTATGCCTCTACTCTGTTTCATACAGACTTCTCAGAGGTGACCTCTGTCTGGCATACAAGGCAATATCGAACCCCGCCTTGATGGGACTACTGAATATCTGCAAGTCAAGCTCCACTCGAGTAACCCACACACGCAGCCTCAACCTGGTCTGTGACATCAATTGGACTTGCTGGCAGGACAGATTTGTATCCCAGAGACTCCCCCATCTATGGAATAAACTCCATCTCCACGTCAAGCAGAGTACCTCTTTATCCCTTTTTAAGTACAATCTGGATAAATGGATGGGAAATAGAAAATACATCCCTGGGATTCCACCCATGTCCCTGCTGGACAGGGGCATCGGGTGGTGATTTGTCTGTGCATGGGCTAAACTCTTGGCTAGGCTTATAAGGGCCTCAGGGCCAATAGCCTAGTAACATCCTATGATCCTATGATTAGTACAAACCCACTTGCATCTCATAAGCTGTGATTTAAGAATGTTTTTAATTGCAAAACATGGATGACAGTTTTCAGCCATCAAAAAATAATTTTACTGAAGGATTTATGAAATACAGTCTTTATTCTTCTCAGTATTTATATCCAAGAATGAGATTCTTATTACTAAATTCAACACTGAATTGCATAACACATTTATTCTGGTAAATTCCAACAATTCCATTGTGCCAGAATTCCAGATCAACCAACAATCATAAAGAAATCTTCTCCTCATAACCAACGATGGGAAGTAGTGACTGTGCATTACATTATATATCATGCATTCTTCTATATACCTCATAAACAAGTCTGTATAAATAGGAGCAAAGATGCCCCTGATGTAGTCCAATTAAGTTGCAAATAACAAGTGGTATTACGGTCAAAAACATTTTGGTTAAAACATGTTCCACTGATAAAATCAAAAATGCATTAAAACCTGGTGGATAAAGTTGTACCCTACTTAGCCAAAACTTCAAAGGCTCTATACCCCCATGAGGTGTTGAGTTGTATGAAGATTTGCTATCCAGAGTATACAATAACCAATAATTCTTAAATTGTACCTCGTCTATAATTTGAGGAAATTCCATAGTATTCTTCAGTCTTGCTCTTACATAAGGCAATAATAGCTTTAAGTATTACATTAAAAATGTAGATAATAGTTCTACAAGGAAACCTATTTCTGATACTAATGGTAACCTTGGTAGATTTTTTAGATTCTTATGGACATTTAGAAGAAAAAAATATGCTGAAACATGTGTTCCTTTGCCATATGTTGTTATAAAACCATTCTAGAAATAATAGCTTCTTGAAATACTTGTTTCAGGAAATACCAATTTCCTTCTTAAAATTTTCCGTGGGATCATAGGATAACTTCACGAAAAATATGTAACTTCATTATTTAAGTCTTTTTTCCTGATAATATATTGAATCTAAAGTTATCTCACTGTCCCCTTTACCAGCCCGAGATCTTACAATTTTGTAATTTCTTCAGAGGATATTCATAATCTTAAATTCTTGCTTGGTTGTTCTGTTTTATCCTTATTATATACCTCAGAATAATGCACTGCCTTTATTACTGCCCTTTTCAAATAATATGCCCACTGGATTGACAGGATGATGAAACTCAGACTTTTTTTTTAAATAAGAACCATCATTTACTTGATTATAAACTAAATTATCCTTATTGCCTTCAACATACAATGCTAGATTAGGCTTACAACTGAACTGTGTACCATCAAAATCCAAATGAAATTCAGCAGTAATAGCTGAAGGAATGACATTCTATCCCTTATTTAATAATGCATTTTTGGATTAATTTGAAACATAATCAGAAGAGACATTCAAAATCAAATTATCTTCACTATTGTACATTACTTAAGCAGAATCTACATGCTTATGTTTTTCATCATTTTTCCTACCACCTCATCAGCTTTTTCTAGTACAAATATAAGATATTTTAATTTGAGGGGACATTACAGTCTCATTTTTAGTTTCTGTTGCAGAAGAAGTCTCATCTTTGACCCCTGTGTCTGAGGAAGCATTAGAACATAAGATAGATTGTATTTGTCTCTTAATGTTTAAAACATTTGCACTTAACTGGCCTTTCAGTCCTTCTGCAAACCTTACTGTTTTCACCTTGGAGTATCTCTAATTAAATTGTCTGCTAAGCTTATAATCTTGAAGAACTGTCTGTTTTAACTTTTTTATTCTCACATTCTTTATCAAATGTTACCAAGGCCATTTTGTAATCCTCCAACTTTCTAATAAACAATGTAATCCTCTTAGACATATCTGCTTAGGCCAGAACCTCATTAAGCTTAGACTGCAGCTGCATGATCTATTTTCATAATTCCACCAAAATCTCTACAAAAAGCAAAGAGGCCATTTTCTGTACCAACTTTCATTTGTTTAACAACATTTGATCTGGTTTACTGATGTTAGGTTCTAATAGGACCTGCAATCCCCTTGGTGCAATTTCAGTCTTAAGATATGCTAAGAAAACCACTGACAGTCCACAAAAACAATGTATCTTAATCAAAACACACCAAAGTTTACAGTCCAAGTAAAATTTCTGTTAAAAGTCAAACTTCCTCACAGAAAATCCACACAAGCATTTACATAACAAATCCATTAGGAATGCAATAACAGTCTGGATGCATTCAGCTTCCTAGTTATACACAATTACTTTCAAAGAAAAAGAACAGTTTGTTTTTTTTCATAATAAAATAAAAGTTAGTGGAAAGCTTTCCCAGTGGTGACTTAACAGCCTGACTCTTGAAAGTAGATTGATGTCCAGTAGTTTCATGGGGCCCACTGATGGAGCACTCTCTTCAGCAACAGAAAAGCTCTGAAGCTGTTTGTATTCCAACTGTCTTATTTATGGAACTCTGCTTGAAATAGTTGACAGTTGAAATATGTGGAAAGCACCCTTAGCTTTTGGAAACCTGGTGATTACAGTGAGGTAGGACCATATAGCTTAGGTTACTGTAACAGTGATCTGTGTTTTACCTTGTTAGGATATATTCATAATTTGTTCTTCATCAGAAATTCAAGAACTTAGGAAGTAGTCTTCATTTATTTTTCACTACAAATCTAAGAACATAGGATCTATTCACCATTAGTTGTTGACTAGCATTTCAAGAACATAGGATATGTTCATTATTTATTGTTTAATACAAATCTAAGAAATGAAGATAGATTCATCATTTCTGTTCCTTGTGAGAAATCCAATAACTAAGAATATTCACCATCGCTCTTCACTACATAGCACAGGTCACAAGAGTCTATTGATGGATATATGACAGTACAGAGGCACAGAACAAAACATTGTTTTAAGACCTGCATATCTGTTGACAGACAGAATTGCCTATGATATTAAAATGACAAAGTAAATAAATGACTGCTATCTAAGTCTGAGCTAACTTTGGACAAATCTGTGAATGTGAAGAGAACAAAAGAGCTAATTAGCAGACAGATTAACTCAGTGGATATTTGGATATGTGTAAAATTAAAATTAAATTAAAATCTGGTAACACTAGACAGAATAATTGTCATGGTAAAATAAAACGTCATTTATGCTTCTACTTACATGCAGCCGGTACATACACTCCTATGCTGATATAGTTGAAATGAAAGGTGTTCAGCCCAGCAACTACCATCTTGTCAAGTGCAGCTATTGGAGTATTCAGAAGCCATAGCAAGCTACTAATATAAAATACACTAAATGCTGGTTGCATAACCATTTTCTGAAGTTGTTCAGAGAAAAGAAAAAAAAGTCAAAGAAAAATATTCCATTGTGACTGATGCAAATAAAGCTAATTATGTTGCAGCCACTGGTTTGAATATCTCCCTGACCAAATAATTCTCTTGCCTCCATCACATTTGTTCATGAATTCAGCTGCTATGTTCATAGGTTCGTAGGTTGGTACTAGGCTATTGGCCCTAGATTCTATACAAGCCTAGCCATAACAATTCCCTGGATATTTCATCCCACAATATTTACTTCCCTGGACCCCTGTCATGTGTATGAGTACTGTATGCAATAATGTTTTCACAAAGGTCACAGAATCTCAGTAGTGTTGTCCTGAAAAAAGTAGAGGACTATAAATGGTAAAAGACTCATTTAATTTGGTAATGGGACATAATATAATATGATAATAATAATAATAATAATATATGTGTCACTCGTTCATCTCTAGTACATAAAACAAGAAGGCTTGAGGTTTCATTCAGATGCTTTAATACATGCAAACACATCAGGATGGATCGCAGCATCATTTAATATAAACAAACTAGTTAACAGACAGACCTTATATGTCATATATACATGTTCACATCTCAAAAGCTACCTGCAAAATGGCAGTCGGACTTGCACATGCTCAGTATTTATACTCTTGTGAAAGCTCTAGGATAGCTTCTTAAAGGTATATACACATATACTAATCCACATTCTCCCTCTTAAAAAGATTGCCCTTTATGCAAAACAACATTAGAGTCAGGCATGCATTACTATATACATTGGAAACAAAACAAAATGTTCATGTCGAAGTTGCTTCATATCTGCTGCAGGGTTTAGAGATTCAATCATATCTTGTAACTTAACAACTGGGACCAAATTTAGTAACAGGGACAGTCTGCAGTGCACAACTCATACTAGGAACTTCTAGATTTGTTGCAGGAACAGGAATGACCTTTGGAACCTCCTCTGGAAATGGAACACCAGACAACTCACTCTGAGATAAAGAGTCTTTCTCACAGGCTATGTGGTGTGGTATAGGCTCAGACACTGGTCTCATATGTTTCCAATTCCACCTAAAAGTTGCTCCCTCTGATTCCACAATGTACGATCTCAGCTCTGGACCAAAATTCTTCATGACACCAATCCAATCATAACCTTTGGTTGTCTGGATCCTTACCAATTCTTCTTCTCCTAATGGACTGTTGGCTTGTAAACTGTGTGCCATTGTCAGAAATAACTTTGTGTGGACCTCCATGAACAGCAAAATGATGCTTCATATTAGTAATGACAGTACTGGATGCTAGGTTAGGAAGTAGGTCAATCTCGAACTGATTGGAGTAAGAGTCTACTAACATCAAATAATGTTGACCATTCCATTCAGAGATATCTGTGGCTACTGTCAACCAAGGTAGTTCTGGAATCTGGTTAAGCTGAAGTGGTTCCTTCTGTTGATGTGGCTTAGTACTACTACACACTGAACAAGATAAAAGTGCTTTCTCAATGTCTTGTAATATACAAGGCCAAAATACTAGTCCTCTCACCTTTCTTTTGGTAAATTCAGTTCCTGGATGATCACAATGCAAGATAGTAATGTATTCTGGTTGCAAGGTCTTTGGAACAATTACTTTCGGACCTTTCGTAATGATGCCTTTGCCAGACAAAATCTCATATCTGTAAGGAAAATAAGGTTGCACATCTTGAGGTAAACTAGATTGCTTTGATGGCCATCCTTGAGTGATAAAGTGGTTAAGCCTCTGTAAAAATGGATCTGTAGCTGTGTGATATCTCAGCTCATCAAGATGTGTGGAAGAAATGTATCTCACTTCCATTTCTTCAAAATCAAGGTTCTCATTCTTGTGCTGTTCTGTGGTATTTCTGGGTGATCTGGATAAGTTATCAGCAAGATATAGAAGTTTGCCTTTCTTTTAGTCAAGATTAAAATTGTACTTTTGTAATCTCAGCATCATACTTTGCAGTTTGGCAGGAGCTGAATGCATTGGCTTTCTCGTGATAGTGACTAGAGGTTGGTGGTCTGTTTCGATCTGGATAGGTCCACCATAAACATAATCATGGAACTTTGAAAATGCAAACACAATTGCCAAAAGCTCTTTATCTGGGCATACTGCATCTCAGTTTGGGTAAGAGTTCTCGATGCGTAGGCAACAGGTTGATCCTCTTGTAGAATAACTGCACCAAGTCTAAATTTCGAAGCAGGAAAGCGAACTGATTTGAGAACGTCATACTATCTGAGAGTTGTGGACTGGCAATTCTCTTTTTCAGGACATCAAATGCTCTTTGGTGTTGCTCTAACCAAGACCAGGATACATCTTTATGTATCAGCTCTCTGAGTGGTGCTGATAGTTGGCTCAAGTCTGGAATTAACTTGCCTAGGTAGTTTACCTTGCCAAGAAACATTGCAAGGCTTGAACATTGTCTGGAGCTGGCATCTAAAGAATGGCTGCTTGCTTTGATGGGTCTAGTTGTATGCCTGTACTGGTAAATAAATGACTGACATAAGTAACTTCTCACAGCCGTCACTTGCATTTGTTTGGGTTGAGCTTGAGAGTCACTTCATGTGCCCTTTCTACAACTTTTCTGAGGTTTCTATCATGTTCTGGTTCATCACAACCTCCTACTAGTATGTTGTCTACTATAATAGTACAAGGATACCCAGAAAAAATTTGATCCATTGCACACTGAAAGACTTCACTTGCAGAATTTACCCCAAATGTCATTCTCAAAAATCTGTACCTGCCAAATGGACTACTAAACGTAGTGAGCAATAATGATTTTTTGTCAATCTGAAATTGTCAAAATGAACTATTTACATCTAAGACAGACAAAATAGTGGCATTTGGCATCAAGGTTGCAACTTTTTCAACTGTGAGCATTGGGGGATGAGGTCTTTTTAGTGCTTTGTTCAAATATCGTGGATCAGTACATATTCTGATGTCATCTAAGTTTTTCTTATGAGCTACCACCATGGAAGACACCCATTCAGCTGGAGTTTCAACTGGACAAATTACACCTTGTTGCACCATTTTATCTAGTTTGGCTTTGACTCTGTTCTGCATGGCTATTAGAACTTTATGTGCCTGTCTGATAACCAGACTGACCTCTAGGTCTTACTTCATAGAATACACAACTGGAAGTTTGCCTAGTTTGCCTTGGAAAAGATCAGCATAGCTAGAAAAAAATGTGCTGGGCAAAATTATAGTAGTGGTCTTTTAAGCTAATATGGTAGACTTAGGTGTTGCCACTTCCTTATTAAATGTAAGCAGTCCCATTTTCAAACTGTCTCTAAGCCCTAATAATGACTGAACTTGCCTCTTGACCACATAAAATAACAAGTCATAGCTTCTTCCAGCAGAGTAACATGAAAGCACTACTGAGCCTTCGGTCTGAATTTCTTCACCTCCATAAGCAACAAGCTTCGCACACCTTGCCAAATCAAGCCTTTCACCTTTACTTGCTTTTGCAAAAGTTTCTGCTGACATAACATTGTACTTGTAACCTCTGTCAACTTTGAGCTCTAAGGGTTTGTCATTTATCCGAATAGTACAAAATACTTCATTCATTGCCCTTAAGTCTACTGCATTGACTGTTTCATGAAGTACTGACACACCATCAACATAAAGAGCAGAATTGCCACTGTCTAACTGATCAACTAATTTCTTAAAATGTTCCTTTTTAATAAAAGAATATGGGCTTTTTGATTTACAAAACCTTTTGAAATAATTCCATTTGTGGCACTGTTGACGAAAAGCTAAACACATTTCCCTTTTAGATTCATGACTTCCACCACAGTTATGACAGTTGGCATGAAACTAGGTCAGGGCCCATGCTTCGAGTTTGCTGACTCACTCTTATGCTTCACTGAGACTGTGTGAACTTTGGAATGTGCTGGAAAGTTCTAGGTTTTACCAGTGAGTGCTGCAGGGGTTACAGTTGCTATGTGCTTGCCCTTGCTTGTTTTAGTAATGTGCTGCATACTATCAGCATGAGCTACAGTATATCAGTGTGCCTTCTAGAACTATTCTCATTTGTAAGCTACGCTTTTCTGTGAGCTAGTATATCTGACAAATCTCAATGGCCTTATTCAAAGTTAAATCACTGTCACAAACCAAAATCGTTCTCACAGCATCATCTTTTATACCACACACAAGTCTGTCCTTTATCAACTCATCCCTTAAGTCACCAGATCTACATGTTTTAGGTTTATTTCTCAGGTCAGTTATATATGCTGCAAAAGTTTCACAAGGCTGTTGAGCCCTTGTATAAAATAAATGCCTTTCCATTGTAACATTTGTCTGGGGGGGTTACGCATTTCTATAAATTTGCATTTTAAGCAGTCTGGGTCCTCCCTTGACTCAGCCTGTACAAAAATATGACATTTTTGCCCCCTCCTGTATAGACAGCAGGTGCATACACAAATTAATGTTCCCTTTCTATGGCTTCTGACCCAGCTAAATTAAGCAGAATAAATGCCTTTGTACAGTCATCTTTATCAGAAAATGCAGCCTATATGAAAATGCCATACTCTTGCTCAAACACTCTCCAGTTCTCAGCAATAGTACTGTCAAACACAAGTGCACTGGGTTTCCAGAATCTGTCTGCCATACCCACAAAATATGCACAAACACACTGAAAATATGATCCTTGCAATTATGCATGAACAAACAGTTCTGTGAGCTTGTAACAACATTAAAATGCACAATAAACTCTTTAAAATACTTTTCTTTGCGAAATATGCTCTGTAATGGCTGTACTCTGCAAAATATTCCTTGTAGTGGCTGTACTTTGTGAAATATGCCTTATAATGGCCGTAATTTTGTGAAATACCTTTACTGCAACACTGCACAAACATGCAAAGACTTCATACATTTCTGATAACTCGGATATCATGGCTTAATACAAAAATACATATGCTTTGTGAAAATGCGATTGTTTCCCCTTCTGACTTTATTTCAAACATTTTCCATAGTAATTCGAATACTTTTATCAATATCGTACATATCAGTTTATGCAAATATTATTTAGAACACTCTGTATGCATGGTTTCATATTATATGAAAAGAAACAGTGCTGAACATGTTTTAATACCTGAAATTCATTTCTGACCAGTTTTGTGAAATATGCACATTTTTGGGATGATCCACTCCTGTACGTTCCATCAGCATCTAAACAAGTGCACTGAGTCATTTTAGCCAAGCCGCTTCTGGCTTCATACCCCATCGATATGCTTCTTGTAACACCAAGTCCTTTTAGACATGCAGCTTCTGACACCATGTTACTCGTGCTTCTTGAGTACACAAAACAAGAAGGCTTGGGGTTTCATTTAGATGCTTTAATACAAACACATCAGGATGGGTAGCAGCAGTATTAAATATGAACGAACCAGTTAACAGACAGTCCTTATATACATACATGTTCACACCTCAACAGCTCACTGCAAAATGGCAGTCTGACTTGCACATGTTCAGCATTTATACACTTGTGCAAGCCCTTGGATAGCTTCTTAAAGGCATATACACACATATTGATCTACAATATGTAATAATGTAATACGTAAGATGAGTAAGGCAAATGTAACACCAAATGGGATGGGTTAATTCAAGAAACTAAAGGGAAATTGGCTAGGCTTAAAATGCCCGAAAGTACAGCTAGCCTAGTACTTACCTATTTTTCTATATTAACCCATAACGGTTTACTATCGTCAGTGCGAACGACAATCTGCCGGCACATATGCTGCCAAAAATCAGATTGTCATTCACAAAATTTGAACTTTACAGGATAGTCAAACACACTTATGCTATAGTGCATTTGCATAAGTGTATTTGACAAACTGTATGGAGATCGTGGTACAGTGGGGATGGGAATTTCATCCAAATCCCTACTGTGGTGCATTCTCAGAGTTGGAATATATTATTAGCAGGAGGTGGGGTAGGGTGCAGCCACCCCCATGTGGGGGTGCAAGGGGGCTTGCCCTCTTCAAAAATGTGATATTTCATATAAGAGTTACATCAACTCCTATACAAGTATCACATGATGTTTTCAATGACAATGTCGAACCAAATGTGTCGATCATTTGGGTCGACACTGTGAAGCCGTCGGAATTCTGGGTTCGGTGGTTTCTTTCAATAGTGCGAACAGAATGTGTTTTGTCTTTCGCACTTTTCAATGACAATGTCGAACCAAATGTGTCGATCATTTGGGTCGACACTGTGAAGCCGTCGGAATTCTGGGTTCGGTGGTTTCTTTCAATAGTGCGAACAGAATGTGTTTTGTCTTTTGCACTAACGATAGTAAACCACCCATAACAGATTATAGTTAGAACATTGGTTAGGAACTGTCATTAGAGCTCACTTTTGGCTTATTCAGGCTGCAAACAGAAAAGAATTAGCAGTGTGCATAAAAACAGAGTACATTTTACTGTTTCAAGTTGTATCAGTAATGTATTCAAATATGCAGCAGATTTGTTTGTGAGTAAATGAGCACGATAAAACAAATTCAGAGTATGAAAATATATTTGCAGAATACTCGATACATTCAGTCAAGACAATTCACAGACTCACAAAAAGAACATATTTTCACATGTTCATGAATTGAATAGTACATGACATTCACAGAATGAGTTGTCTTCACAAAGCAGATGACTCATACATTCACAAAGTCATTAATTCACAGACTCATGAGGCAGAAGCTTCTCTGTGTCATGCAGAACATCCTTTAATGGCAAGGAAGCACAGTGCAGTCTGCACTAATCTTGGAAAGCCAAACTCAGACAAAGCTATGAACTTAAATGTCTCATTTGATAGTTTTTGAAAATATGCGGACTTGATTATTGGATTAGGAAGTATTATAGTACAGTACAGTTTTAAGATAAACACAGAACAGATTCCAGTTACTAAGTACAATGAAGATAAAAGGCTGCACTAAGACTAAGAAATGTAAAAGAAGCAAAGTGTAGGGAAGCTATGGGGCCATTGCTGAATACATTGGTTAAACTCTGTAGGTCAACAGTACAGTGACTATGGTTAAATCAAAAGCAATTTTTGAAGGAACACTACCATTAAAAATTATCAAAGAAATAGTCTCCATGATGCCTATACCTAAACATATTTCAGTGATACATGCAACTAGAGCATATGGCAAATCAGGTTGTATCTGGACAATGTGAGAGCAGGTACTTTCAATATCAAACCAAGAAAATACAGGTTTTTATACACACTCTCTGGAATCTGTTCAGCTCACAATGTATTTATTAGGGTGTTAGCACTGGTCATAGAAAGTGTAATGGGCATCAGTAAGATTATACAAGATAGTCTGGTAGAAAGAGAATTGAATGAATGACATGACATGAGATGATATGAAAAATTACTTCTAAATTGACAGAGATTCCGTTACTTAAAATTAAAAAGAGATAAATGCAACGTTATATGTAACCAATATAACATACTTGGGGCATGTGTTAAATAGCTCAATCTGATTTTGAAAAAGTAAAAGTAGTTGTACATGAGGTACATCCCTCCAATAAACATTCCCTACTGAGATTCTTCAGTATGGTCTGAAATGCCACTGACAGTAAGGAAGGTGATTGAAAACAGCATTGTCTGCCACTGGGAATAGCCAGAAGTTGATTTTTCTTTTGAAAAAGTCGGCAACTGAATTTTTAACATAATGACAATAAAGAGGAACCATCAGTATTATTGCAGATTGATGCCATTCATGAAGGTATCTGAGTAGTTTTTCTTCAAGAAAAACAACCTGCTGCAGCTAATGAGCCATGATGGAATTCTATTTATCATGCTCAAGATGACCAGGAACTGTTGCATACAGTTTATATTTCTGTCAGACTTTATTCATACATTTATAACAGACTACTCTGCACTGCATCCATCCACAATCCACTTCAGAGCATACTCTGCAAGCCATTACATGGAGCATCAGTCTCACTTGACTGCTCTGAATAAACCTAGGAAGGAAATACTTATTGATAACATTATTTTAAGAACTGATGTCAGTCAATGCAAGGTGAAATTGTTTAGACTTGGTTTGTCTTTTCGGCAGAGATCGCCACAGCGGCACTTCGGTCTGCTAAGGATTGACAGTCGATTTTTATGGTGCCAAGTTGCCAGCCCGATGCCCAACCTTCAGCACAGGCACACCCATTCACGCATGTCTTTCGGAGGCCACTCGACCATGGGGAGGACATGTAGACTCCACACAGAAAGCACTCCAGCCGAGAATCGAACAGGAGAACCTCTTGCTGTGAGGTAACAATGCTACTGCTATACCACCGCGGATGTGAAATTGTTTAGACTGATTCCAGAAAATCACGTTATTTGTGTCATGGATCTCACACAATATACCCTAAGAAACAACCCTACAAAACAGTCATCCTTCGAGATGTAAATATTGACTGGACCAAACTAATGACTGACTCCCCAAACCCAAGCATAAACCTTCACGGATTCAGTCAATTCATCACATCTCCCACATGCATAAATAACAGCACTAATACTAGCTCAATCCTAGACTGGATGCTTACAAATGATTCAAACTTCTACGATAACCCCTGTACTCTACCTGACACCATAATCTTCCCATTCACATCCAAAGACACTTTCTCCAACCTGCTAGGTCCCTCCTCTGCAGAGACTGCCAAAATCTCTCCTCCTTTAATGCTGTAACATTCAACAATAGACTCTCATCCATCAACTGGTCCTGCCTCCGTCACCTTTCTCTCAATGAAGCCATACAAAAATTCAACTATATTTTCTTTGAAATCCTGAACTTACTAGCACCCTTAAAAAAATTTTGAATAAAAGCAAATTATGCCCCCTGGTTTTCAAAAGACACTTGCTCCCTTATGCATAAAATAAATAGTGTCTGGAAAACCTGGCTTAAAATCAAACTCCCCTCACACTTTCAAAACTATGACGAACTCAGAAACTTTACCAAAAAAACAAATTAACATAGACAACTACACTACACACAGAGCTAGCTGAGGTGGAGCAGCTGATCTGTGAGAAATAGCAATAAGTAGCCTTTTTTTTTTTTTTGCTTATTTGTAGTAGTTATTGCTTATTTTAGATATTTATAGCAATTTTATTGTATACTGCATACTTGTACTGTATTTTATAGCTATTGGCTCACTTGTGATAAACATTTCTGTAGTGTTTTCTCCCTCCCACCCTCTCTATTGGCATCTTGTCTTTATACCTGCTGGCCTTACAGTTGCCACCCCTGCTCTAAATTTGATCTTGGACACTCCTCCCAGTCTAATGTCATTATCTCATTCTACCTAATACAGAGAGAATATCCTTCTGTTCCTCCTTTCTCCCTTTCTAGAAAAAAAAATTGTCTGAATATCCTTGTGTTCTGACTGTGCTTCTCAAACATTTTGGAAATATGGAGTATATTTTAGTACATTTATTAAAACTGTATTTGCCTTAATATTGCTACAACTCAAGTGCTCTAGGTCGCACTGCATCTGAATTATTTGTGTGTTTTAGCTGCTTTTCTGTATATACAGACTTTTCTGTATATGTAGACTAGCTACTTATTCTACTGTATTACTGCCTCTTAAATCGTTTTTCAGTTGTGCACTTGCCTTGCTTCATTTAAAAAGTTTCAAATTGCTAATTTTGTAGAGTTTTAATTGTATTTACTGTTTAGGGTTGCACACTCAAGTGTGTTAGCCTTTTTTGTGTTTATTTGGTGTATTAATGCATTGTTTAGCCTGTTTTAACCAAAACAAAAATTATCTTGTTTGCTTATTTCCCACCTTTCCTAGCTAGTATAGTCCAGATCCTAGACTTTGCTGGTTTCAGGACTTTATTTTCTGTGTTCAGAGCTATCCAGACCTTGCTGTGGTAGAGGGAAGTCCTACTGCTTACCAGAGGGAGTGGTGAGCATTGTGCTGCCTGTCTGATACTAGAGGAGTGGTTTCCAGCTCTGAAACTGTAATTTTAGCCATTTTGGGCTGATTTCTATTCCTTTCATCTTTCTGTCTTACAAACGCGTGTATTTGTGCATTTTTCGCATTGTGCAGCACCGTCAGGCTACAGTTAAACTATTCTAAGTGCCAGAAAGTCTGCTCTTCAAATTCTCCCTTAGAACTAGCTGGTTTCTCAGTAGTAGCACTAAAATCTGAACCCCTGTGACTAGCACTTGCTCTAGAACCTGCTGGAAAGCACTAGGAAGCCTTAAACTGATACAAGCACTAAATTCTCCTTATTAATAAGGAGAAATTAATCATAGACACTAAACAGCCTATAATTGTAAAGTACCTTGCAAAGGTAAGGGAAAACAGCTCTTGTACTTTACAAAAAAGCACCTAAACAGGCATGTCCAAGGGTCAGCTTCCAGTGATTTCTCCTGTCCACCTGGTGAATCTGTGCATAATGGGGCAATGCAGCAACTGCCTCATGAAAACAGACAACCCTCTCCTCCTACCACCCAACACAACAACATGCAAGAAATGCACTTACATAGCTAAACTGGAAGCAAAGCTCTCTCCTGTCAAGATTGTGCTAGACAGTCAAGAGGAGAAGGTTAACACCTGCACTACACCTCAAGCAACACATAGCCCTTCAAAACCCACACCATCAACACCCACACATAGCAACACTAATCCCACATATACGGAGGCCCTTAACAGTAACCTGCCCAAGCAACAAGTGCCTCCGAAGCTGAAACACAAACAAACACCAGTCACAACCAAAGTGACACATAGCTCACAACACCAGTGTACCACCCAACAACAGCCCCTAAGGCAAGACGATGTACCCAACACTTTAGTCATAGGTGACTCTATAGTCAGGCACAGTGATGTTCCGCTCACCAGGCTGAACAAGGAGAAAATTACAGTCAGCTGCCTGTCGGGTGCCAGGATCCGCCACATAATGCACGCACTCAAGTCACTCCACAACAAGTACAAATATGACTCTGTCATTGCCCATGTTGGAGTGAATGACTTGAGATGTACCTCTCTGGACTACATGAAAAGAAGCACAGAAGACCTCTTGGATTATGTGATCCAGGCAGGTATGACCCTAGCCCTGAGTAGCATCCTGTCTTCACCCAGAATGATACCACAGTATAAGGACAAAATGATTGACTTCAACAATTGGCTAAGCTTCTGGTGTCATTCAAAGGGGATCCAGTATCTGTCTGGCTGGGATGACATGATTGACAAACCACGATGCTTTGCCAGAGATGGTCTGCACCTGTCACCCCTGGGATTCAGGTTACTGGCTAAAGCTCTCGCCACCCCTATAGTGCCTTTTTTAGGTGAGGTTCAAAGGACAAAACCACCACCATAACAGATACAAGCATGCAAAATCTGAAGGTAATGCTACTTAATGCTAGAAATCTAAACCTCAAAATGCACTCTCTCAAGGCACTCCCAAAAATGGAGAACATCGATATCTGTGCAGTAACTGAGACCTGGTTCAAGGCTCCAGAGAGCACCCCTGCAATACCAGGCTACAACTCTTACCACACTTTTCGGCCACCAAACCAAGACCGAAACACTAAAGGTGGAGGAGTGTCCATATTCACCAAGGATACACTTACTTACCACACTCATTCTCTCTCATTTGTACTTTCCTCTTTCCACCTCACTTCTCAAATCACTAAATAATGAATCCCTACCTACCAACTATACCTATTCTCTTAATCTTACTCTTGACCACCCTTCTCTCAACATACCATCTCACCTTCTTTGAATTTCCACTTAACAACTATCATAACTCCTCACAAAGACACACATCTACTATATTTACTTTCACATCATACTCTAATGTTAACTCCACCCCTAGCTATCATCTATCTAAATTCCACAGGATACATCACCTTACCTACCTCCTACAATCAGACAAAAAACTAAACCTTTAACTTTTCTAAAGAGCAACTATTTAACTAAACTAGTTAATCCTAGCCTTCAAGATGGTGATATCCACCCCAACCCTGGCCCTATCTCCCCTCCTCCCCAAAACTGCTCACCTAACCCAAAAAGTAACTTCCTCATAGGACACCTCAACATTCAAAGCATAAATAAGAAAATACCCTTCATCCATGCCCTCTTAGATATCCACTCCTTTGACATTCTTTGCCTCTCTGAAACCTGGCTAAACCTAGGCACAAAGGACTCAGAAATTATACCCCTAGGTTATAATATAGTAAGACATGACCGCTTAAAACGTAAGGGTGGCGGAGTAGCAATACTTTTCAAAAATCACCTTAACATCTCTACTCAACCAGCATGTCCCAACCAAGATAGCAAAATAGAAGCCATCATTATTAAACTCCAACTTAACGCCAAAAAAGCCCTTTACATTATATGCTTGTATCTTCCTCCAGGAAATAACATTCCAATATTAGAAGACTTCCTTAGCTGGGTTTCTACCACCTACCCCCAAGAAACCATAATTCTAGGCGACGTTAACATAGATTGGAACACTATTAATACTGACAATCCCTCTTCTCATATTAACCTACATGGTTTCACCCAAACTATTACCTCAACTACAAGAGTCAATAAGCCCAGTAAGAGAGAGAGTATATTAGACTGGATACTTACAAATAAAGTCAACACACAGTATAAAGTAGGTACTATGCCAGACAATATCAGCGACCACTCCCTAACCTTCATTACCAGAGAAAAGTCCGAATGTGTTAACATCCCAAATGCAAGGCTAATTCGTTCTACCAAGCATTTTAACATAGACCTTTTTCAAGCTGAACTGAGAGCATGCAATTGGAATTGCTTAAAATCACTTCCCCTGGAGGAAGCCGTCTTATTCTTTAATACTACCTTCTTATCCATACTTGATACACATGCTCCTGAACGTTCTGTTAGAATAAAGACCAAAACAGCCCCATGGCTTACCAACGATACTAAAAAACTCATTCATAATAGAAACAAAGCATGGACAAAATGGAGATGCCATAGACAAAACCCAGATTTAGTTCATTTCCACCAGCTTAGAAATCTGGCTAAGAAATCAATAATCTCTGATAAGAAAAAATTCTACTGTGATCTTCAGGAAACACATCTTAACAATTCTAAACAATTCTGGTCATCAGTAAATAGACTTCTTTCCCCAGGAATTGCTAAAACCCCTTCCCCACTTAATGCTGACCCAGAAACCCCTCTCCAGACAGCTAATGCATTCAACTCTTTTTTCTCTGAAACGATACAATCCCTAGCCAAACAAATGAATACCAACAACTCTTATATTCCAACTAATATAGCTAACCCCTCCTACAACTTCTCTCTGAAACCTATATCTACTTCTTTCATCTTCAGACTCATTCACAAACTGAAACCGTGCACCCCTTCTGCAGACAAGCTCCCATCTCTTTTCCTTCAGAAAGCTGCCAAAGAAATAGCATACCCTATATCCCTACTTATAAACAGAACTATCCAGGAGGGAACCATCCCTGACATCTGGAAAATCTCCTATATTATCCCACTACATAAAGGTGGTAACTCCCTTGACCTTTCCAACTTTAGACCAATTGCCCTTCTCTCACCCCTAGCAAAAATCATGGAAAAATGTATTCATCAGCAACTTGTTCACTATCTCTCTCGTCACAACATAATAGCAAACTGTCAGCATGGCTTTAGACCTCACCACAGTACCACCACTGCCCTCCTCTCCTTTGTAGATACTATCAACAAAAATCGAAACAACAATACTCTATCTTCTGCTCTTTTCATTGATCTCTCTAAAGCTTTCGACATGGTCAACCACTCTCTCTTAATAAACATTCTTAATTCTCTCTCTTGTGATAAATTCGCCATTAATTGGTTTAGATCTTATCTTAATAACAGACAACAAGCAGTAATATGGGAAAACCATATCTCATCACTCTTGCCCATTTCCATTGGAGTTCCCCAGGGCTCCATTCTTGGTCCACTTCTGTTTTCCCTCTTTATTAACGATCTTCAAACTGCAATCCCACAAGCAACCTGCATACAATACGCAGACGATTCTACCCTTATCTGCTCAGCACCATCCTCTGCAGAACTGATCTCACTGACCCAAAATACCTTTAATGCTGTAGAAACTTGGTTTTCAAGCCGGTTTCTCCTACTAAATGCCAAAAAAACAAAACTCCTCCTCTTCTCCCCCACCACTCGGTCCCCCGCTTTACACTTTACCATCTCCTCAAATAATGGTACTATCATATCTCCTGATCCTACTACAAAACTTTTAGGAATAACCATTGATAACAATCTCTCCTTCGATCAGCACATTAACAACACCATCAAATTAGTTAACAGAAAAATAGGATCCTTGTATCGCATCAAACCCTTCCTAACCCCAGCAACTAGAACCAAGATTGCTAAATCTCATCTTTTATCAACTCTCCTATATGCTTCCCCTATATATACAAACCTTAGGAAAATTAATCTTAACAAACTTGTAACTTGCTATAACAACATAGCTAAACGCCACTAGTAACCCCTTTAGGACCCACCATTGTATAAACCTAAAACAACTAGGATGGCTTGAATTTCAAAACTTCCTTATAATTCCTCAACTCACTATTGCCCACAACATATTATACCTACCAGACAACACCCCAATACTCTCTCCACTTCTAATTCCTTACAACAATCTTAACTCACTTCGCTCCTCTAGTAAACTCATGACAAGATCTATAAAGGCAAACAATACAGCAGGTGATTCTCTATTCGCTAACACAATAGGTAAAAGTTGGAATCTCCTACCTAGTGACATAACTCTGACTACTTCCCTGCCACTTTTCAAACAGAAAATTAAACTATACTTCCAAAATCATTGGCTTTGTTCCTGCAACACACCTGACTAACCATCCTCTCTCACTCTGTTTCTCCTCCACTCTTTTCATCTCCACCCTTTTTCAGTTCTGTTTCCTTTACTTTTGGGATTTAAGTATGTACATTTTGTACAATCGTTGATATTTAATGAACTGCATATTGTAAATGTGTTTTTCTCTTTGAAATTATCTTTCATTCTTTTTGTTTTTGTAATTTCTGATTGAGCTATATCTTAGATTAGTCAATTTTTTTATATAATGTACTTAGTATATAGTGGAGCTTTTCTCCTCGGGCCTCTGCTGAAAATGGACATGTATCCAGCCAGACTAGCCCGGTCAACAAATGTAAAATAAAAAAATAAAAAATAAAATAAAATATTCACACCTCCAGGCTAGTTGCTCAACACAATGCATCTGAAATTCTCCAGATGCAACTAACACTAGGTAAGACTGCAATCCAAATTGTAGCTTGCTACAGATCCCCCACCATGCCCCAAGATTCTCACTACACCTTTCTAAACATACTGGACAATATTAAGATACAACCAAACACACTAATACTGGGTGATTTCAACTACCCTGCCATTAACTGAGAAAACTATTTGGGTACCAACACCTTTTCCCAGCGGTTCTTGGAATTCATAAATTCCAACACCCTGGATCAACTAATCCATTGTCCCTCCAGGGGCTCCAATATCCTAGACCTGGTCATTACCAACATGGGAGATAGATGTTCCACACCAGTGGTCACCCCCTCATTGGTCAGGTTTGACCATAAGCAAATCATCCTTGACATCCACATCCCACCTCCACCCCCAAGTAAGGAAACCTCCATAAAAAACTTATCCAAAACCATCTTCATGCTACTCAAGTCAGAAGTGACAAACTTCATGACACCCATGCAGATGGGAGTTGAAAGTTCGACTGTTGAATCCTACACTAAGGCACTGTACAAGCACAACTACTTGTGCATGAATCGTGCCATCCAAAATAGAACCAAGACACTCTCCCCCCAAAAAAGGAAGCCAATCTGGTGGTTCCCTGCCATAAATAAACTATACAACAGAAGAAAGAAACTGTTGCAGAAAAGAGGAAAATCCCAGGATGAAAAAACTCCTTTACCAGCCTCAGTATGAAGCTGAGATCTCTCATAAAATCCTCCAAAGCTAGTTACGAAAATAAAATTGCCAAAAATTCCATAAACAACCATAAGGCATTCTATAGTTATGTCAAGAATCTAAATGGCAATGCTCAAATATGCTCTGAGTTACAACAGAATGGCATTAAATATACTGATCCCAAGGATATTGCCAATATCTATAATAATATACATAACTTCACCCCCCTCACCCCCTAAAGGGTCCATCTCAATACCAAAAGATTGACAAATTCCGGTAATCACGGCCACACAGGTAGAAACCGCACTCTCCAAAGCTAAGAATATAGCATCCATGGGACCAGATGACATCCCGGGCTTTGTACTACATGAACTACAAAATGAACTGGCACCTCACCTAAGTGTCATGTTTAATCATAGCCTCACCTCAGGCTTCGTGTCCACTGAGTGGTGCACAGCTACGGTTATTCTACTCCACAAGGGGGGAATCCACCTTGGATCCCGGGAACTACCGTCCCATCAGTCTAACAAGCCTGATCTGCAAGGGCATGGGATGCATTATCATGGAACTTTTAAACAAGGACATTGGCAACCTTCAAACACTGGACCCCACCCAGTTTGGGTTCGTGAAGGGACGATCTTGTCTCCTGAACCTGACTGACTTCTTCGAATCAGTCTCCAGAGCTATGGATGATGGTAAGGCAGTCCACACAGCCTATATGGACCTCACCAAGGCCTTTGACACCATCCCCCTCTCTGGAATCATAGATAAACTTACTAAGCTGGGCATAAATCCCTATGTTATTTGATGGGTTGCCAACTGGCTTACTGACAGAACCCAGACTGTAAAAGTAGCCGACTCCAAATCCAGCTCCAGACAAGTGACAAGTGGAGTACCTCAGTGTTCAGTCCTGGGACCGCTCTTGTTTGGCATCTACTTCTCGGAAGTATAGGCCAACACTAAGGGACTCTGGCTAACAAAGTTCGCAGATGACTGCAAACTGGGAGCCATTATTGAATCCCCAAATGATGTGGATATTCTACAAAAGAGCCTTACAGAAACAGATGCTTGGTACCACAGCCATGGGCTCAATCTTAATGCCAAGAAATGTATAGTTATCCCCTTTGGGAAAAAACATGTACTCATGAATTACCACATAGGTGGCAGTTCACTAAACACCGAAAGTGTGATGAGAGACTTAGGGACACAGGTGGACAGTGGTCTCACCTTCGATAACCACATTGCCACAACAGTCAGGAAATCCTTCTATGTGGCCCACCTCATCACTAAGGGCTTTTCATCAAGAAAAAAGGAGGTCATTGTCCCACTGTTCTCATCCTTCATTAGACCCATTATAGAGTACAACGCCCCATTTGGTATGTACTTCACAAGACATCTGCAACAGCTGGAAAGGCCACAGAAATACCTCAATAAAAGAATCACAGGCCTAAAGCAGATGCCCTATACTGACCATCTAAAAAAACTCCAGCTATACTCTGTGGCATATCGTCTACTTAGGGGCGATCTCTGCTTAACATACAAGGCCATGTCAAACCCTGAGCTGCTGGACATGCTCCACTTAAAGAAATACCAATCCCTCAGAGCCACACGCTCCAGGGATCTAAACCTTGTCATCACAATGAAGAAAACATGCTGGAGGGCTAGGTTCCTGACCCAGAGACTCCCCATACTCTGGAATAGGCTGCCCATACATGTCAAGCAGAGTGCCTCCTTGGCGCTCTTCAAAAGGAACCTTGACGACTGGAAGGGAGATAGGAAATTCACCCTGGGGATCATGTCAGTAGCCCTGCTAGACAGGGTTCCAGGGAAGTAAATAATGTGGGTAGAAATATCCAGATTATTGTTATGGCTAGGCTTGTATAGGCCCTAGGGCCGATAGCCTAGTACCAACCTATGAACCTATGAACAAGAAAAAAATCCACAACAAAGCACAAACCAACCACTCCTCTAATCCTAAAAAAATCTAGTGTGCTATCAATACAATTCTTCACCCAGCAAAGCCAACAACTCCCTCTACCCAAACAATGCTCCTCATGAAACTGCAACTCTTTTCAACAATTACTTCAGTAACACTATCCAAAAACTAACTCAGGCAGACCATAACACCAATCACCCACCACCTACATGAAATCACTCCTACATAAACTTATACCATGTTCACTGTCTACTGATAACCTATCCCCGTCTTTCTCAAACTTGCTGCAGATTCTATAGCCTACCCTATTTCTATACTTCTAAATAGATCTATCCAAGAAGCCACTGTCTCCGACATCTGGAAATCATTCTATACAATACTTCTACACAAAGGAGGAAACTCCACTGACCCTTCCACTTTAGACCCATAGCCATACTCTCCCAACTTTCAACAATTCTTAAAAAATGTGTACACACACACAGCTCCTCAACTACTGATCCATGAAAACCTCTTGACGACTACCCAACATGGGTTTCGGCCAAATCACAGTACAGCTACTGCCCTTCTATCTTTTACTCAAACTGTAGCAGAGGTTAGAGGCAACAACCAACTTATATCCTGTCTCTTCATAGACCTCTCAAAAGCCTTTGATACAGTATCTCACTCTAAGCTTCTCACTAAACTAGTTGATCTCAAGCTCTCATCTTCCAGCTAACTTACCAATAGACTACAATCAATCTGATGGCACACTTCCTGCTCCTCCTTCCTACCAATCCAAACAGGAGTCCATTAGGGCTCTATTCTGGGACCCCTTTTATTCAATACCTTTACTAATAACCTCCACACATTCTGTGGCCACTCCTCTCTTATACAATATGCAGATGACTCTACACGTATCTCCTTCTCTGACATCTCTCATCTTCACACTCTTACCTAAAACATATTCCTTTCCATTGAAAGATGGCTGACAGAAAACCAGCTTATCTTAAATAAAAAAAAAAAATGAGGAATCCCTGATAAAACAGAGGTGCAGACCATGTCTATAGAAACTGGAAGGACTTTTACCCATCTCTTTCCAAGCTGACACACTTTGGCTCCCCTGAAATGACACCAACCACAGATCCAATTGTTAAAGTCCATTTTATATATGTATATATATATATATATATATATATATATATATATATATTTTTTTTTTTTTTTGTTTGTTTGTATAGTGGCATCATTCATGCTAATGTCAGGATACTTCCTAGGGCTGGCTGCTTACTAGCCTCAAAAATATATAGAGAGCTTGCCATGCCTTTCTGCATAACTTACAAGCTGGAGTGTAGAAGGTTGTCCATGCCCACATGTTCAATAATCAGGTTATACATACATTTGAGATGAAAGAAACTACCACACTTGGTAGACAACTACATTTATAAATATGCCAAAGGACACTGTGTGAAGCAAGCGTTTAGCAAGCCCAGTGCAGAACAGTTCAGTATGACTATCTGGATTTCAGTGTTGTAGTGAAAAATGTTTGCAAGCCTGCAACAAAGATCAAGCACTTAAAATACAGTAAATCAATACATAATATAGGTAATGATGTCACAGATTTAGGAAATAAAAACATTAAGCAAACCAGTTCATTGACACAATATCAGAGTATAAATATTTACAGTATGGTATTGTGCACAGAGTATAGGCATGGGAAACACACAGGTTAAGTAAGCAGTGTAGTAAATCAATAGCCCAGTATGATCCAGAAATTCGGCAAACCAGTGTAGGTACAGATGTCACAAGTTTAAGTATGATACAAACATTAAGTGAACTAGTGCAATAACACAATCACAGAGTAAAAGTAATCACAATATGGTACAGTTTTCAAGAGTACAGGCACAGATGCAAGGAAGATAAAGTGAACACAGTGCAGTAAAATCCATAGCCCATTATAATTATTCACAGTAAAGTAGGCAGCATGAATAGATGAGTAGAGGTACTGCAACTAATGTTTAAGCAGACACAGGACAACAAGAAGATGCCATAAACAATTGTAGGCAGAGTTTTAAAACAAGGAACTAGAATCAGTTTCACAATATGTCAAACATTGCATGGAATAGCATTGTACAGTATTGAGCAATCACAGGAAAATAAGTAAAAAGTAGAACAAGCCAATGAGACACAAAAATGTCAGCAGAGGTGCCTCAGATAAACAGACACTGTGAGGTGACTCAAGAAAGTCAAAAAAGAATACTGTTGGAAAGTATAAGCACAAATACCAATACATTTAGTGACCTCACTGAAGTAAATCGAAGACGAACAAGCCAAAGATGACATCAGTGTCAGTGGTGCAACAGGTAGTGCATATGGCTTTGGTGCAGATGGCTGTGGGTTGTTTTCCTACACCAGATAGATTGCTTACTGACAATGCAGTACAGCGTAAAAGATCCTACAGCTCTAATCAAAAAGAGCAGGGATACTTTAAATCCTGCTGGCTGACAAGTTCAGTTCAAACTTTCTCACCCATCACCTACCACACCCAAAGAAATACGTGAAACCATCCCATACCAGTCATTATGAGGGAATGGGTCCTTACTGTGCTCACTAAAGCAAAAAACACAGCCTCCTTAAATCCAGACAATATTCCATGATTCTTCTTAAATAGCTTAAATGGAATCTATCAGGGCCACTAAAAACCCTCTTAATCACAACCACCAGATGGGCTTTGTCCCAGAGGAATGGAGGAATTCAATGGTTATCCCTCTGTAGAAGAAGGGCCCATGAACTGACCTAGGGAACTACAGACCCATAAGTTTGACCAGTCTTATTATCTGCAAGGCCATGGAGAGAGTTATCATGGATTGGATCAATAATGACATAGGAAATCTCCACCAGACCCAATCTGGCTTTGTCAAAGGAAGTCTTGTCTGCTCAGTCTGGTGGGCTTCTTCAAGAAAGTCACCAGGACCATGGATAAGGGTGAAACAGTACACAAAACTTTCAACACAATCCCCCACTCAGGGATCATAGATAAATTTACTGAGTTAGGAATAAACTTCTACATCATCAGATGAAAAGCAAACTGGCTCACTGACAGGCCAAATTGTCCAGATAAGTGAATCCACTTCCAATAAGAAACCTGCTACAAGCAGTGTCCCACAGAGCTCAGTGTTAGGACCCCTCCTGTTTGGTATATACTTCTCTGAAGTGAAGGCCAATGTTGAGGCCTCTGGTTCACCAAGTTCCTCGATGACTGTCAGCTGAAGCAATCACTGTATCTCCAAAAAATGTTGACACACTACAAACAGGCCTAAAAATGGCAAAAGACTGGTGCCAGAACCATGGTCTGAGACTAAATGCTAAAAAATATTTAATCATACACTTTGGTAAATCAGATGTCCCTGCAAATTATAATATTGAGAACACATTCCTAAAAGTAGACCTAGTGGTGAGAGACCTAGGAACTCAGATAGATAGTAGCCTAAACTTTGACCACCAGGTAGCTATGGAGGTGAGGAGATTCTTCTGTGTGGCTCAACTTATAAGTGAAGGCATGACATCAAGTTCAAAAGAAGTCATAGTGTCATTATACTTTGCCCTCATCAGGCTCACAGTCGAGTACAATGCTCCCTTCTGCATGTACCTAACCAGAAATACACACCAAATGCAGCTCCCACAAAGGTTTCTCACTAAAAAATATAAAGTGTGACACATGTCTTATGCAGACCAACTAAAAGCCCTATCTACTAACTGCATCTCATATTGTTGATTGAGAGTTGACTTACGTCTGACCTACAAGGCATTCTCTAATCCAGTCCTGATGAAAATGTTACATATTCACAAAAAAAAAAAATAATAATCAAGGATTTCATGTTCCATGGACCTGAACTTTATTTGTGACTCTAACAGAACTTGTGGAGAGACAGATTTGAATCCCAAAGTCTACCTCATCTATGGAATAAGCTTCCCATCTTCATAGAACAAAGCCTGGCCCTCACTCTCTTCAAAAGGAATTTGGATAAATGGAAGGGGAACCGTAAATTCACTCCTAGGGTTCTGCCCATTTCCCTAATGGACAGAGGCAGTCAGTAAAATAACTGAGGGCTCCAGCACCCACAGACCACTAGGCTAATACTACCCCATCCCATAGCTGGGGAAACAATATATAGTCTTATAATATCCTGGGTATTGTTGACTAAACTTGTAAAGGGTTTTATGCCATTAGCCTAGAAATCACCACTGAACCTATGAACATGCAGATATAATCATGGGTGCCTCAATCAAACAGTTCTCTGAAATGGCTCAAGATAGTGACAATAAAAACTACAGTCAGTGATGCCATGAAAGATTTTATCAAGGTTTGTGTGTTGTTGCAAGGTGTGCATTTAGCATTCTGAGATTATTTTTTTTGCAGTTTCATAACCCTGCAGTGTTAGAATAGGCACTACCTGGCTACTATACAGCATGGGTGAACTGAAACAGGCAAACAACCAAAGGAAATGCTAGATGCTAACCAGTCACTAAAAATGATTGACTAAAACAGAGCTAATCCCCTTATTTCACAAGATATATAGCAAAGAGCAGTTCTAAATGGTAAAAACAGTACCAAAAGCAACCAGAAGAAATCTCAAAATCATATTTAAAAAGACACTTCCCTGGTGTGCTGCTTACTGCAACTCTGCTCAAAGATTTGCAAAGAAGTACAACATTACATAAATACAGTAAAGTTAAAAAAGGCAAACAACCATTTGAAACTGTTAGTGCTAACCAGACATCAGTCACTATTGCTGCTGTAAGTAGTTTCTTGATCAGCCTCCAGAATCTGGGTTACCTACAGGTAAATGTTTGGCTAAGAATAGTAACTCATCTTTGCAGTCTCACTTAGATTAGCAGAATTTGTATTAGAGGAATGAAATATAGTTGCATATTCAATTGGATCAGACACTTGACTTAAATACTTCTTAGACAACTATGGAACAACCGTCACAGAGTTCATTTTAGGCAATGAAACTTCCTTATAATCCTACACATCATGAAACCCAGACAAATGTATTTAATATGTTTCGCAAACTTTCATGCCTGAGCATTGAACATAGTACAGTTTTGAATACAACGATTACTGGTTTATTTCCAATATTTACTGAAAAATCTTAACACATTCTTATTTATTCCCTTTATCTCAAAACAGGAAAAGTTTTAATAGGCTTATCAAAGAAGATTATTTTTTTTTCGGTGCCTGGACTAAAGAACATTAGCTTATGAAAAAGATTCCAAAACTTTTGGACTTTCACAAGAGGAACTGATGATTTTTCAGGCAGTAATGGACATTTCTTAAAATGAATCAGGAAAAAATGGGTAAGGAATTTATTTTATAGCTTGTTACGAAACCCTTATCAGGTAAGAATCTACATGCAGACTACAACTTCCTTTCCATAAACCTCCTTTATATAGCCATCAACTATTACACCTTTTCTCCGTCTATTTTCGCTATTCTTTACTCCCCTCTATACTTTCTATCTTCAACACAGTTAGCAGGTTTAATCTGATCCCTCACCTCTCACCTTTCCATCCCCACTTCTGACTAAACATTTTTTGTGAATACTGTAAAGTTACATAATGCTAACAATGTTTTACTATTGAAATGTAGAAGATGCGTGGATCAACCGATGGTAATTGTCAACCCAAACAGTAGAAATACATAACATCTAAAAGACATAATATTGAAACTGAATTACCCATCCAGCATAATTCTGTGTATTCGATATAGCATTAGGTGATATCATTCACCCAAGCTATAGAGCGTAACTTATGGTTAGACTGTCAAGTCAATGGCACCCCTGCACCCACCCATGTGGGGGGCTGCTCCCATGCACCACCTGCAAATTATATATACCAACTCCAACATCGCACTTCAATGAGGAAATGGGTAAATTCCATGAGCAATTTGGTGTGAGTGAACTGAAATTCAGAGAAATGTGATTTCAGTGAATCAAAGTAGACCCATATATATTTACGTGTGTGTGTGTGTGTGTGTGTGTGTGTGTGTGTGTGTGTGTGTATATATATATATATATATATATATATATATATATATATATATATATATTATATACATGTATATGGGTCTACTTCTGTTGTCGAAAACACAGTTTGTCGACAAACAGAAGATTGAGCCTACTTCCGCGAAAGAGAACATCAATGAAAGTGCACTTTTGCAAAAGCTAATTCACTAATCGGCAAAATAAAAAAAATTTAAGATTATAAACACAGTTGTGAAGGAGCTGTGCCCCCCACACCCCCACTACTTAAATATGCTAACTCTGAGATCGCACTACAGTGAGGATAAGGAAGTATCCTTTTCCCCACTATAGTGGGATCTCAGAGTTAGTATATTTAAGTAGTGGGGTGTAGGGGGATTTGCCCCCCTGCAAAACTTTGTTTGCAATTTTTTTTTATTTTGCCAATTCGGTGAAATGGCTTTTGCGAAAGTGCTCTTTCACTGAAATGCACTTTTGGGTTAGTGGGGTTGTACTTTTCTTTGTCGAGATTATGTCATTTCGATAAAGAAAAGTTGACTTGTGTATGTGTGTGTGTGTGTGTGTGTGTGTGTGTGTGTGTATATGTGTGTGTGTGTGTGTGTGTGTGTGTGTGTGTGTGTGTGTGTGTGTGTGTGTGTGTGTGTGCATGTGTATTACACAGCTATATAACATTCTGTGCATACTTCTGAGGTTTGATTGTGACGAAGATTAACAAAATAATCAACATGTTTTTCCAGCCCTGACACACCTAAATAGAATTTATTTCTTGCATATGACTGTGGAATAATTGTGAGGAAAATTAAATAATGATCACACTGTTCTCAGTCCTGCATAAGCTATTGTGGCGTTCACTATACACCTGTGATGTTTATTAGAAAGGTTAAATAAATAATGACCAAACTGTTGAGATCCTCCACACAAGCTAAAACAGTATTCTATGAATACTTCTGTGATTTTGTTGTGAGGAAAATTAATGAAGTAATAACTTCAATGGCCCCAGCTCTCCACACAAGCTAGATTGACCTTCTATGCACACCTCTTCGCAGGGCTGGTTTTAAATCTGCTGGGGTTCAGGGAAGTTTCTACTACTTAGCTTGTGTCAAAATCAATTATTGAAGCTGGGTGTGTGGGACTCTACACTCTGACAAGCTGTGAAAGTTGTGAGAGTCTAGATGCTCTGTGATACATGTATGCTTTATTTCTGAAATATAAGTTGTTAACTGTTTATTTACTGCTACCCAATAGTGTCCGATATGTGCCCAGCAATACTATGTGTATTTGTTAATGAAAGTCGGCAATATTATTTTACACACACACACACAAACACACTCTGTCACTGTAATGCTGATATTTGACAGTGATGGAAAGTGAAAAAATGTGACAGAACAGGTAGCTTACATCCTTTTAAGTTGGGAACTGCTGATTGAGTGCTCAGTGTCTGTTATTCTAAAAGTGTATTAATTCTGGTTTAAGCACTTGGGCTTCAAGCTAGTTATTTTACATTAAGGGGGGTTCGTGGTCTGCACTCTTGTGGGAGAAGAGGCTGGACTCTGCCCTTCTGAGCTGGGAATTTCTGGTTAAAGGCTTATAGTGCCTGCATATCTGAACTGCTTCTTACTGAAATTGGTACACCTTGTTTGCTGTAGCATAGACTAGATCCAGGCCTGCTGAATCTAGCTTTGTTTGTATAACTTGAGCACTAATCCAGGCATTCTTTAAAGTATTCAATTGTATTTATTACTGCTTGGTAGTAACTTGATTAAAGTGTAGCTATCATTCTAAGTCTTTTGGATTAAGCACTTGGGCTTCAGACCAGTTGTTTTACATTAGGAAGGTTTGTGGCCTGCACTGTGGTGGCAGGACAGGTAGCTTACATCCTTCTAAGTTGGGAACTGCTGATTGAGGGCTCAGTGTCTGTTATTCTAAAAGTGTATTAGTTCTGGTTTAAGCACTTGGGCTTCAGGCCAGTTATTTTACATTAAGAAGGTTCGTGGTCTGCACTCTTGTGGGAGGAGAGGCTGGACTCTGCCCTTCTGAGCTGGGAATTTCTGGTTAAAGGCTTATAGTGCCTGCATATTTGAACTGTTTCTTACTGAAATCGGTACATCTTGTTTGCTGTAGCATAGACTAGATCCAGGCCTGCTGAATCTAGCTTTGTTTGTATGCTTGTTGTTTGTTTGCTTGTTATTTCCTTGAAGCGCTAATTTCACCTAAAATGCTGCATTTCAGCTCTTCTGTGGATCCCTAGTGATATCTGCATTGCTTACTGTACTTATTTCCTTGTTTCACTTGAAAGAAAGTTACTGTTTGTCGTTTTTGCATTTAAGTTACCTGTAACACATTGCATTTAAGTTACCTGGCACTTGCTCACTAAGTCAGCACTAAAAAATTAAAAGCACTACACCCTCACAAACTCCCCTTGAGTACCTTGTTCCCCATTGGCCCTTTTTTTCAATTATAAAGGAATTCCCAATACTATTCTAACATGTCCAAAGGTCAGTTGTCAATCTCCTCTCCGGTCCAGCTGGTGAATCTGGGAATCTTGAGGCAATGTTACAACTGCCTCATGTACACAGACAACCTTCTCCTCCTCCCAACAAATTCCAACACATGTGAGAGATGCAACAATATAGCCAAACTGGAGGCTAAGCTCTCTCAACTCAGTAATGGCGTAATCAGTCAGGAGGAGAAGGAAACCACACTCACTACAATTCCAGTCTCACAAAGACCTACTACGACAGCAAACCAAACACATAAACACACAAAAACATACTCGGAGGCTCAAAATAAAAATCTGCCTAAGCAGCAGAGACTTTCAAAGCAGACACCCAAGCAACCACTACCCCAAAACAAAACACGTGCAACACACAGCTCACAAAGCCAGTGTTCTGAACAGTCACAGCCCTTAAGGCTAAACAACACACCTGATACACTTGTAATAGGTGACTCTATCATCAGGCACACTGACATCCCGCTCACCAGGCTGAACAAGGAGAAGGTCACGGTGAGGAGCCTGTCAGGCGCTAGGATCCGCCACATAACACAAGCACTCCAAGGCAAGTACAAATATGACTCAGTCATTGTCCATGCTGGTGTGAATGACCTGAGATGTACCTCCCTGGAATACATGAAAAGAGACATAGAAGAGCTCTATGAGCATGTAGCCCAGGCCGGTATGACCCTGACCTTGAGTAGCATTTTACCCTCACCAACAATGATGCCACAATATGAAGACAAGATGATCAATTTCAACAATTGGCTTAAGTACTGGTGTCATTCAAAGGGAATCCAATGCCTGTCAGCCTGGGATGACATGCTCGACAAGCCACGATGCTTCACTAGGGACGGCTTGCACCTGTCACCCCTGGGCTTTTGGATATTGGCAAAGGCTCTTGCTACCCCCATAGTGCCTTTTTTAGGCAAGGCTCAAAAGACAAACTCACCTCCATAGGTATCACAAGGGATAAGAAACGAAGAGTAATGCTACTCAATGCCAGAAGTCTAAACCTCAAGATGCACGCACTCAAAACTCTCCTTAGCATGGAGAACATTGATATCTGTGCAGTAACAGAAACCTGGGTCAAGGGTCCCGAGAACACCCCAGCACTACCAGGTTATACCTCATACCATGCTTTTCGGCCCCATAACTTGGACCGAACCACAAAAGGAGGGGGAGTATCAATATTCATCAAAGATAACCACACCTCCAGGTTGGTGGCACAGCATGAAGCATCAGAGACTATCCATGTGCAACTAACAGTGGGTAAAACTGCCTTCCAGTTTATAGCCTGCTACAGACCACCCTCCCAAACCCAGGAACCCCACTCGGCCTTCCTGAAAACACTGAAAAATATGAAGGTCTCTCCAAACACCATTATACCGGGTGACTTCAACTACCCAAACATAGACTGGGAGCATTACTCTAGCTCCAACACCCTAGCCCAAAGGTTCCTAGAATTCATAAACTCAAATGCTATGGAACAACTTGTTACCACTCCCACAAGAGGTGAAAACATACTGGACCTGATCATCACCAACATGGGGACTCTATGCTCCAGACCAGAAGTGTATACCTCACTGGTAAGATCAGACCATAAACTAATCTCACTGGATATTCACATCCCGACCCCACCCCTACCCAGAAAACCACAGTGAAAAACTTCTCTAAAGCAAATTTCACACTCCTCAAAACTGAGGTGGAATCCTTCAAAGCCCCCGGTCCTGTGGAAAATACGGCCCAGACCGCAGAATCCTTTATAAACGCATTCTATGATCACCTTCAGGAATGCATGGATCATGCAATCCCAAATAAAACCAAGACCCAATCCTCCAAAGGCAGACATCCTGTCTGGTGGACCCCAGCCATAAACAAACTATACAATAGAAGGAGGAAGCTACTACATGATAGAGCAAAATCCCAAAAAGGGAAGGCATCTCTGATCAGTATTAGCAAAAAACTACAGGCACTCATAAAATTGTCTAAGGCCAGCTTCGAGAGAAAAATTGCACAGAACACTAAGGATAATCACAAGGCTTTCTTTTGTTATGCTAGGAACCTGGATGGGAATTCCCAGATATGCTCAGCATTAGTCCAAAATGACAAAAAATACACCAAACCCACAGACATTGCCAACATCCTAGCTGACAGGTTCAGCGCAAACTCCCCCCCACACCAAAAGGGCAAATATCTATCCCAGCAGAGTGCTACCCCCCTGACATCTCAGATGCTCAGGTAAGAGCCGCCCTCTCCAAAGCAAAAAACACAGCATCAATGGGACCAGACGGTGTCCCGGGCTGCTTCCTACATGAACTCCCAGAAGAGCTAAACCCAAACATAAAACTACTGTTCAATCTCAGCCTTACTACAGGATATGTACCCAAAGAGTGGCGTACAGCAACAGTGGTCCCTCTCCACAAAGGTGGTGCCTCAATGGATCCTGGAAACTATCGCCCCATAAGACTGACTAGCTTGGTCTGCAAAGCTATGGAAAGGATCATCATGGACCTCATAAATAAAGATATTGGGGACCTACAGACACTGGATCCTACCCAGTTCGGCTTTGTTAAGGGCAGATCCTGCCTCTTAAACCTGTTCGATTTCTTTGAAACAGTCACCAAGGCCATTGACGAGGGGAAGGTGGTCCACACAGCCTACCTGGACCTCGCTAAAGCCTTCGATACAATACCCCACTCTGGCATTATAGATAAGCTCACCAGCTTAAATATAAACCCCTATGTCACTAGATGGGCTCAAGGACAGAACCCACATGGTTAGAATTGCTGGAGCCATGTCAGACTCCAAACCAGTTACAAGTGGTGTCTCACAAGGCTCAGTCCTGGGACCTCTCTTGTTCGGTATATATTTCTTGGAGGTACAGGCCAACACGGAAGGACTGTGGCTGACCAAGTTCGCAGATGACTGCAAACTGGGCGCCATAATCGACTCTCCAGCTGACACAAGCATCCTCCAAAAGGGCCTCATAGAAACAGACAACTGGTGCCAGAGCCATGGCCTCAAGCTAAATGCCAAAAAGTGTATAGTCATCCCCTTTGGCAAAAACAAAGTGCCCACAAATTACCACATAGGTGATAATCCATTAAGTACAGAAGAAGTAATTAGGGACCTGGGGACCCAAGTTGATAGCAATCTCTCATTTGACAACCACGTGGCCAAAGTGGTTGGAAGAACATTTTATATAGCCCACCTAATCATGAAGGGATTCACATCTAGATCAGGGGAGGTTATCGTGCCTCTTTACTCATGCCTCATCAGGCCCATAATTGAGTACAATGCCCCTTTTGGGATGTACCTTACCAGACACCTGCAGCAACTGGAAAGACCCCAAAAGTACCTCACCAAGAGGATCAAAGGGCTCAAACAGATGCCATATGCTGCCCAGTTAAAGAAACTCCAGCTCTACTCAGTGGCATACCGCCTGCTCAGAGGTGATCTGTGCCTGACGTATAAAGCCATGTCCAACCCGGAATTAATGGACATGCTGCACCTCAGAAAATCCAAATCCCATCGAGCTACGTGCTCGAGAGACTTGAACCTCAGCACTGAAATAAATAGGACATGCTGGAAGGACAGATTCATAACCCAGAGGCTCCTTTCACTCTGGAATAAAATCCCAGTCCAGGTTAGGCAGAGTCCCTCATTGACTCTCTTCAAGAGGAATCTTGATGAGTGGATGGGAGATCGTAGGTTTACCCCGGGTATCACTTCTGTGTCACTGCTAGACAGAGGCACAGTACACTAACCTCGAAAAAGGGCATAGCAAAATTAATTTAAAATAGGTGATGAAAGCCAAACACACTCTGGCTAGGCTTATAAATGCCCTAGGGCAGATAGCCTAGTATGAACCTATGAACCTATGAACCTATGAACAAGACACACTGATTTTACACACACACACAGACACACACACACACACACACACACACACACACACACACACACACACACACACACACACACACACACATAGCTTATCACAACATACATTGATTTTTCACACAAACTTACACATACTAACACTATGCTTGACAAGCCAGATCTATCACGAGATGTTGAAATGCATACACTCACACAAGACACAAAAAGTGCACTTGCTCACACATCATTTTTGCCTACAGGTAAATGGGAGGAACTTCACTTCAACTAAGGCATGGATCTGGAGTTTTGAAGGGAACCAGAGTATACAGATAAAGGAAGAATATTCTGACTCCACACAGAAAGAGCTACAGCTAAACACTGTGAGATGGCACTGTTACTTGTTGTGTCACTGTGGCAGCAAACATTTGCTTTCACATACATCCTGCCCAGACCATCAAAGTTAACCATTTATTTAAACAGTTATCATATACAATGCTGATATTTGAAAGTGATGGAAAGTGAAAGAATATGGCAGCCTTGTTACTTTAAATACAATGCAACACTTCCAGCAAATACATGTGCAAGCACAAGGTATAACAATACTACTTGTACTTTGATTTGAGGAAATACCCAGTGTAACACTTCTGCTATGGCAGATCAGTTGCTGTTGTTTAACAATACTCCAATAAGAGCTGGAGTAAGTCACTTTTACCCACAGACAGCCACAGCTGACATCACTTATTGCCACTAAATTGACTGTGTATACCTTAGATGTCTGATTGCGAATTAAAATAAATAAATGAACAAATAATAATAATAATAATAATAAAAATAATAATAATTGCCACAGTAGTGCAGTTTGAGTCTATTCCACACAAATAGTAACCACAGAAAATATTCCACCTTATTTCATGCAAATTCACAACAGTCCTGCAACAACAGATTAATGACTGTTTAAACTAAGCTAATAATGACAGGGTCAGTTACTTTCATCCACAGACATCCCCACCCCAATCCAGCAGTTATAGGCACTTTTTACACTTCAGACGGCTGACTATGATAAAAAATAATGCACACATAATGTATTTCACCTTTGTTCCACAAAACAGCAGCTAGACAGTAAAGTATTTCAAATTGCTTCACAGAAATCGTAGTAGTCCTGCAAAGCCAGAATAATAAGCAAAAGTGCTTCACACAAATCACATTACTTCTACAAAGCTAAAATAAAGGAATAACAGTCATTTTCCCTTACAGAAATTTCCTCCACAGACAACCCCAAATATTATAGCTATTTTGTAGACTGTGTACATTTCAGATTCTTCCCATCCCCATGGGTTATGTAGATTATGGGTTGACTAGGAGCAGAAAGATTTTAAAATTGAATGGTTAGGTGCACAAAACTTTCCCACATGGGTCACTCCCATAAAGTGCCACAGCTTTGAACAAGACCACCATGAGCTGTTCATTTATTTATTTATTTTAATTAAAGAAATGCCACTGCTGTGTGCTTTTATCTAAAAACACAAACGCACACACACATAGACATAAAATAAAGCCTCCCTTAGCTGTTGTTTGCTTCATTCTCTACACTTATTGAAATCTGGCCAGTCACCCAAATTCTGAGCATTTGTACCCTACTGAGAAACAGTGTGGCAACTCTGTTATTTTGGTAGCCATCGAAGGGGGTGTGTTGTTGTTAAGGCTTAAATTTTCACACAGGTTCAATAGTGTTCCACAGTTGGGTGAACAAAGGTCAAAGTGTAGGACTGTCACTTGTTTGTTGAGCTTGAGTAGGCCTGCAGTCTTTCCTTGCCTTTTGGGTAGATGCCTCTGTCAAGTTCTGTGGCATCCATTGAGGAATATGGAGAGATTGTGAACCCTTGGAAAGCATTCCTCTCCCCAGGAGAGACATGCAGACAGGCATACATACATACATATTTTCACTCCTGTCACACAGTCAGGTATTTGAGTGCTGGGGTTGAAAAAATGAGCCCCAGACCCAGTAATGGGTTTCATATTTGTCTCTCCCTTTATCTTTATTTCTTTCTATCTTTCTGCCCTAAGTCAAAAACTCAGTCTGTATTATCTCAAGTGTTTCATACCTGCCCTCTCTTTTCAGCAGGGGCATTTTTTTCCTGATATAGTGCCAAATGTATCTATAAACCCAATTAGTTCTGCTCATCAAAATGACACACATTTCAAGTTATTGTTTCTGTATCCAAAATTCAGTGTTCTTTCTTTATCCAACATTCTAATATAATGTCAATTAATTTGCTCAAATTTCCTAACTGCCCTAACAACGTTTTCATAAATCTCAGTCATCTGCAGTTTATGTGGCTCCATCACCTTGTGTTGGCAACACAGGTATTCAATATCATCAATATAGGCAACAAATTCCATAGATTAATTCCTATTGCCTTCTGACTGTTGATCACCTCATTCACATTTGGACTCATCATCTTTTTACTTTCTCTCCACTACAAATGCTGAAGATTATGGCAACTCGACTGCAACTCAGAAAGTGACTCCTCAAAATATTTCTTTCACACTGCATAATCCATACCTCCATAACTAATAACTGAATGGCACCTTTCTCCTTCTTGCCAAACCTCATAAAATTAATAACTTTTAACATTTGATAAAGCATCGTTCATTTTGATTCAAATGGAGCATTCTTGTAAAGGCATCACACTGACTATGCAGCCCCCAGAAGGAGCACCTTTGAGTCTCATGAGAGGCACGCAAACACATTAGGCAGTTCAGTTGTTTCCCTATGGGGGGTGTTGAATTATTTTTCCACAGGTGTACTTAGCATTTAAAGCTGTGACTGTGGCAAGCAAAAAAAAAAAAAAAAGCTTATATGAGGTATGGGCAGGAGGTACTTTTGCCACATATAAGGAATCATTTAATAAAAGAAAAACATTTTGTTTAAAATAATGTATACATATGGTTAAAAAAGGTCTGCTACATGCACCAAGATCCCAGGTGCTTGAAGACACTGTCTCATAGCCAGAGACTTGGGTATCTTGTAGCTTGCATGGGCTGCCACTTGTGCTTGAATTCAGCTAACAGACTGAATAGAGCAGCAACACCTTCCCTGAACCTGTAGCCAATTTTCAAACAAGATAAGTAATGCAGCTATGGAGTGAGGCAGGATAGGAATGTAGCTTCTGGTTTCTGGCAGAAATTGCAAGGGTGGTTGGGTTTAGAGGGTGGGTATGGAGTTTGAGGGTTGGGGGCAGCAGGGAAGTTTTAGGTTTAGGTAGTGGTAGGGTACTTTGAAGTATATGGAACGACTGTGGAAATTAGAGTTAAGATGCTGAGTGGAATTTTTGAATTAGGGACTGATTGGGGAATTTATGGTTGGGGAGCAGGAGGAGAATTTTTAGGTTTAGGGACTGACCAGGGTATTGAAGGTTAGGGTGCATGAGTGGAGTTTTAAGGCTAGGGTTAGGAATTTGCTGGGAATTTTCAGTTAAAATTAGGGTTCTGGAAGAACTATGCAGTTTAGTAGGGTTGGCTATTGTGAAGATGAGGTATTTAAGTAGGATCAGGCTAGTAGGAATTAATTCACTTGCCATTAAAAGCTAGTGGCAACAAGCAAATGTGTCACATACAACTAGCATACAAGAAGTTGTAGTAGACACAGTTAGAAATTATAATAAATAGGAAAGGTGATGAAACAAGTCACAGACTAAAAAACATTACCTCACTAACTCTAATTTTTCTCAGGTAGGGACCATCCAATATGAGACCAGACTCTTTTTTTAGCGGTAAACAGCTAGATTGCTGCACATGGGTAGTAAATTACAGGAGTTTAGGTGTTAGCATTCTGGGTAAAATTTTGTTTATTAAGTGTCTCATGCACTGCAAAATACAGTTGTGTACCTACCATAAACGTAGATGTTCAAGTGTATTCACTGTTGTAGTCATTACACTAGGATTATCCTGCTGGCAGGCTACCCACATTTGACCTGAATTCCAAAGTCCTGGTCCGGCATCGGTTGCTGTTGCCTCTTCCCTGACGTCAGTGCACCAGGGGTATAAAAGTTGCAGCCGGCGCCATTTTCTTCAGTTTTTCTTGCCCCAGATGTCAGGTGCCCCCAAAAGGGTAGGCTAAAAATTCTGCTTATAAAAAAGCATGCACTCACATAAACATTACCTTCATCTACAAGCAAATGCACCACATAGGTTGTATAGAATAGTGAAGTACAGATAAGTCCAAGCAATGAAAGGGGGATGGAGGGAGGGTAACCTGGACTGCAACAGTGAATACACTTGAACATCTACATTTATGGTAGGTACACAACTGTACTATGTTCATCGTGTTTCACTGTTGCAGTCATTACACTTGGGTTGAATCCCAAAGCTGAGGTAGGGTGGCTGGGCCTAGATAGAATTAGGAGTGGCTATAAGGCCCTGCAGAACTGCATTGGCGAAGCCTGCTCTTGATTTAGAGCAAAGAGGTAAGTGGTAGTGCTTTGTAAAACTGTGCACTGAAGTCCAAGTTGCAGCCTCCAAAATGTCCTTGGTTGGTACTCCTGTGAGGAAGGCTGCTGAAGTGGCTGCTACTCTGGTTGAATGTGGCCTAATGCCCTTAGGCACAGATTTGTCATGTTGTGAATAGCAGAAACGAATGCACTGTCCTATCCATTTTGAAATAGTCTGCTTTGAAATAGCTTTTCCTTGCAATCCTGCAGCATATGCCACTAAGAGCTGTTCAGTCTTTCTGAAGGCTTTAGTTTTGTCCAAGTAGAAGTGTAGCTGTCTGTGTATGTCCAAAGAATACAGAAGTCTCTCCCCCTTATTCTGTGGGTTTGGATAAAAGGTAGGCAAATGAATGGTTTGGTTAAGAGCCACACTGGACACTACCTTAGGCATAAATGTTGGGTTTGTCCTTAGAGAAACCCTGTCCGGATGGAAAATAATAAAAGGTTCCACAGCCATTAGTGCCTGTAACTCTGAGACTCTTCTTCCCGAGGTTATTGCTAGGAGCAGAGCTGTTTTCCATGATACGTATTTTATGTCAGCTGTAGTGGCTGGCTCAAAAGGAGGCAGTGTGACTTTTTCCAAGACAAAATTGAGGTCCCATGCAGGTGTTGGAGCTCTCCTTGGAGGTCTTATGTTTTTGGCCGCTCTGAGGTACTGCCTTAGCAGTGGAAGTGAAAAAATAGGTGGATCCATATTGTAATGAGCTGAAATGGCAGAGGCATGGATCTTAATTGATGAGAAGGATAGGCCTTTGTCCAGCATCTCAGTTAGGTATTGTAATATCTGAGGGATATTTGGTACAAGTGTGTCCATTCCTTGTGCCTGGTTCCAAGCACAGAATTTCTTCCATTTTTCTGTATAAGATTTTCTGGTGCTGGGCCTCCTGGCCTCCAAAATAACATCCATAACTGCTTTAGAGAGAGGTGAGTTCTGAATGGTTACATTATCAGCCATGCAGCCAGATTTAGGGTTCTGAGTTGGCTGTGCAGGATCTGATTGTTTTGTTGGGTCAGCAAATGAGGAATCTGAGGTAATGTCCAAGCTGGGCCTTGAGACAAGCTCTTTAAGATTGGGTACCAATGCTGGCATGGCCAGTCTGGGGCAATCAGTATCATTTTTGGCTTCTCTTGTCTGACCTTTAGGAGAACCTTGGGGAGGAGAGGCAGTGGAGGAAAGGCATATACTGTAAGGGTTTTCCAGTTGAATGATAAAGCATCCACTTTCCATGCTTGTTTGTGATAAGTCCTTGTGCAGAATCTCTGTACTTGGCAGTTGTGAGGAGAGGCAAATAGATCTATGTCTGGGCATCCCCATTTCCTTGTTATCATGCTGAAGGTTTGTGGATCTAGTTTCCACTCGTGAGGATCCTTGAGATTTCTGCTTAGTTCGTCTGCCAGAGTATTTGTCTTTCCTGGCAGGAATTGTGCTTGCAGGTGTACTTGATAAGTCAATGCTGTGTTCCACAAAGTCATGGCTTGTCTGCAGAGGGGGTAGGAATGTGTGCCTCCCTGCTTGTTTATATACCACATGACAGTAATATTGTCCGTCTTTACCAGCAGTTGTCCTGGATGAAGTAGATCCTTGAAGGCTGTCAGGGCATTCTGAACAGCTAGCATCTCTTTTTGATTGATATGAAGATGCATTCAGCTTGCTGGCCATGCTCTCTGAATACATTTTCCTGCCATGTGGGCCCCCCAGGCATAATCTGATGCATCTGTTGTTAGTGTCTGCCTGGCTGTGGGTAGAGTGAATGGATGTCCCTTGTTGTGGTGACAGGCCTGTGCTCACCATTGAAACTCCTGTTGCAGGCAGGGAATGAGGGTAATTAATGTTCCCAGGCTGTGGCAATGTTGAGTCTAAACACTTTTTAAGATACCATTGTAGTTTCCTCATATGCAGTCTTGCATATGGAATTAGTAGAATGCAGGATGCCATGAATCCCAAAGCCTGCAGAATTTTTCTTGCAGATAACTGGGTCTTTGTTGCCAACATTTTAAAGTAAGAAGTCAGTTGTCTTTGTTTGTCTGGCATGAGATAAGCCATCTGGGCAGTTGTATTTAAGCTTGCACCCAGGAATATTATCTCTTGAGAGGGTACTAGTTTTGATTTCTTTTTGTTTACCTTGTACCCTAAGCAAATTAGTAATCTTTGTACAAACACCAGATGCCTCAGTAGAATGTCTTTGTTCTCTGCTTGAATAAGGCAGTTGTCCAAGTAAGGGTATATTTGAATTCCCCTTTGTCTGCAGAAAGCAATTACTGGTGCCAAGCATTTTGTGAAGACCCTGGGCACAGTAGATAAGCCAAAGGGCAGTGCAGAGAATTGGTAGTGCATTGATCCAGCTATGAATCTGAGGTATCGTCTGAATGGGGCATGCAGGTATGCCTCTTTTAAGTCCAAAGTTACAAGCCAAGCCTTCTTGCCAAACATGGGCAAAAGCTGCTGCAGAGTCAACATTTTGAATTTTGGAATATCCAGAAAAGTGTTTAGAATAGACAGGTCCAGAATTGGTCTCCAGGCTTTGTCCTTTCTGGGTACCAGGAATAGTCTTGAGTAAAATCCTTGTCCCTGGTCTTGCTGTGGTACTTGTGAATGGCCCTCATGTCCATGAGGGATGTAACTTGTATTTGTGCCTCTGCCCATTGATTTTGTGGCAGGTCTGGCATACCTTTTGCCTTTGGCAGGGTGTGAAAGTGGAACCTGTAGCCCTGGGACACTATATTGAAGACCCGTTTGTCCTGGGTGATTATATGCCAATTTTGTGAAAAAAGTGCTAGTTTTCCCCCTAAGGGGGCTGCCAAAAGATAAGTGCTTGGTATTGGCAGAGGAAAGTCATTGGGACTGTTTTCTATATGGCTGTGATTTGTCTTCTCCACTTTTGGAGGTAGAAGCACCCCATTGTTTAGGCCTGTATGAGCCTTGGGGTTGGGCTCTGCCTCTAGGGCATCTGTATCTGTCTCTTTGTGGCCTGTCTGACACTGGAAAGGACCAATTCTTTGAAGGCCAGTTCCTGCTAAATCTGGGTGGTTGTACCTGTAAGAAATCCTTAACTGTCTGCATAGATTTCGCTTTATCCTCCATTTTCTTCAACACTTCTTCTGCCTTAACACCAAACAAAGTATCATGCTGTAAAGGAGCATCCAATAATTTTGCTTTAACATGATCAGGCAGATTTTGTTCCTTTAACCAAGCATGCCTTCTAATGACAGTACCCGTAACAGCAGCCCTGCAAGAGGCCTCAATTGAATCAAAACCACATTGCAAAGTATGTTTTCCCACTTGTTCAGCTGCATGCAATAAATCCTGCATTTCCTTGTTATCTGGACATTCAGAATTTGTCAACATTTTCAGTTTTAGCAGTGACATTAAATATTGCTGATATTTAAGCATATGAAACTGACAATTTAAAGCCCTTACATCCAAGGTAGCAGAAATGTAAACTTTTTTCCCCCATCTGTCCAGTGCTCTAGAATCCCTATCAGAGGGGACAGGGTTTTTCGCAGTGGAAGCTTTGATCCCTTTGGGACCCTGAGATATAGTTTCTGGGTCAGCAGCAGGGTTTTTATATAGAAATTTGTGGGAATCTGGAACCCTGTAGTATCTGTCTGGCTTAATCCGTGCAGGGGGTAAAGAGTCAGGAGACAGGCTGGACTCTGAAAATACATCATCTACTATGTCTAGAACAGGTGGAATAGCAAGCGGTCTGTGCTGAGTTAGTAAAAGAAAGTCTCTGAGCCTTTTCTTAGATTCTGAGTAATCTTGGCTCTCCCAGTGAAAGTGCTCCCTCGTGGTGTGAAGGGTTTCCCCAAAAGAATAATCCTCAGGAGGAGAGGCTGAAGGAATAGACTCTTCAGCATCAGAATCCTCATAGGGAGGAAGGGAGTATCCCTGCTCAGAAGAGGAGTCAGAGGAAATGGAAACCTGATCTGAAGATTCATATTCTGTCTCTTGCCTAGGCCTCTTATCAGGAGGGAGATGGGAACCCCTGATCAAAGTAATTAGGTCTTCGGCCATTTTAAGCATCTGTTTTTTAGGCATGAAAGTCTGTGCAGGTGAATGCTGTACTTGTTTCTTTGTCTTTAGAGCAGCTTTAGTCTTTGCCTTTGAAGCTGAGGTTTGCTTAACATATAACTGTGTAGGTCTGAAAACACCCTCAGAAGCCGATGCCTGCTCAGCGGCTCTGGACCCATCTGAGGGAATAGTTTCTGAGTGTCCAATACCTTGAGTATCCAGAGGCCTAGTCAGCTCCATGTGGGAGTCGGAAGCGGCCTGTGGCTCTGAGGTAGCGGGTGTCAGGGGCTGTGAAAGCGCCTCACTGAGAACCGGCGACTGGCCTAGCGGAGGCCTCGTCGTCGGTTTTGGACCTTGGATGCCTGTCCTTTTCTTTTTCCTTGCACTTTTTATAAACTCCAGTTGTCAGCTGTTCCGATGGCATTATATAATTAAATCTTTGGCCAAAGTAATGAAAGGCAAAATCGTACCGACGTTTAATAGTGCGTTGGTTAAATCTAGCACAAAACCGACTGCTTGCAACGTCGTGGTCAGGGCCTAGGCAAGGAATACAGTAAGAATGAAAATCCTTATGAGGTATTTGATTCCCACAAGAAATACAATTGTTAACTTTTTCTGACATTGGTCTGGAGCAAGAAAAAAGTTTCCCCAATGGGGTACTTAGCTTTAATGAAGACTTCGGATCTGAAATTCGGATTTGAAAATCTCAGGAGTCGGCCGACCGGCACTTGCGAACTGCTTTTGCTTCGGGCACCGCACAGCAAGAAAGACTGAAGAAAATGGTGTCGGCTGCATCTTTTATACCCCTGGTGCACTGATGTCAGGTAAGAGGCGACAGCAACCGACGCTGGGCTAGGACTTTGGAATTCAGGCTGACTAATGACTGCAACAGTGAAACACGATGAACATCATAAATCCTATTTTTTTTCTGCAGCCGCAGCATTTTGGAACCAAATCATGCATTTTTGTAGAACAGTAAATGGTAACCAGGTGTTTTAACATTGTTAAATCCAACAGCAGTTTGTGTTGGACTTGTTTTCAAATGCATACAAATTGTGCATCTTTATACAACTCACACAAACTAGTTAGGAGAATTTCTTTATACACACAAATGTTTTTGCTCTTTTTACAAAACCATTTATATCTATACCTTCCTGATAAACTTCTCATAAAAACCCATAATATTGCCATGATCTAAGCAGCATGAACAAATGTCTTTATCCTGACCAGATGCAAACATATACTCTAAACCTAATCCCCACTTTAAAAACTAAAGTCATCCAAAAAAATTACTTGTAAAAAGTATTTGAGCTCATATTGCAATGCACTTTTTTAAAAACTGTGTTGGTCAAATCTGGAACAAACTCCCCTCTAATATCACAAACATGAACCACATTACAGTAATGTATTCAAGAAGTAGATACTTACGTACATATCTAGTAAGCTATGTCAAATGTCACTGCTCATTTTCAAAGATAGATACTAGTACCACGGGCAAACCTATTCAACCATAGGTGAGCAAAGCTAACACTCTTGAACAACAAAATCATAAAAAAACCTCTCTTTCCATTAAAACTGTAATCCCAAAATTAAAACAAAAAATGACCCAGACACAGGACTAAATCAGTTATTTACAGAAAACCTCACTTAAGCTCTTTAATCAGAATTGTGGATAATTACAAAACCAGACATAAAATGCATTCCATTCAGTACCATACAGAATAAATTAGCTAATATCCTTATTCTAATGACTTCCCCATAATTTTTCCTATAAAAAGCTAACATCATCATGCAATTCAGTATCACACCTTAAGAGCTTTATGTGTAAAAATGCGGGCATAAAAGTATGGAGAATCAGATTAAATCACTTGACCCTAAAAGCATCTATTTTATTGACGTTTAAAAGAAGTTTAATATTTAAATGGCCATTAAGCAATGGCATTACACTGGTGTTTAACTTAATCCACTGGGAGAGAGACACAACTTCATGATCAGTGTCAAGATTTATTTCAGGGGGCTTTCTCTTACCTACAACAAAAAAGAAATCTTATCATCAGCATATCCCTTAAAATGCATGCACAAAGCATTGTTTTGTTCTTAACCTTGATTACATTAAAAAAATCACTTATTCTATAAACTAACTTCCTCCTTGTTAAATTAACATAGAGAGCAGTACAGGAAATACCAGACTAACACACCCATACTGGTAAAGGATTACCTTTCAATGGTACCAATCCTAGTGCCACGATGGTCCAAAGCCAAAACCAATACCATTACTGAAAGGACATCAAACAATACCTGGACTTTTAGAAAGGCCTTTAATGTTGACACCACAACTTTTATTAAATTGTAATAAATGTTGAAAAGCCTACCCTGTTCAACAGTGAAATAGGAATCTCTTCCTAATTTTCTACCAAGTCCATTTTAATGTTACTTACATCTACAGAGTACTTGAATGGAATGCCTTAGTAAAATCTAATCATTAGATCACATTGTATTAATACCAGTATTCCTATTTATACTAAATGATGGGAATAGTCAGAACAGATGCATGCAAGGATTGTTAATTATTTCTTACTTCATCAAAAGAATCCTGAATAAACTCAGATGCATACTTTCTTTTCAAATATAGTGTTTTCAAATTGTTCAAGCTTGCCTCAAAAATTCCATTGCTAGAAATGAACCACAATAGTCTAATTGTTTGTTAATTGTATTTCTTTTAATATAAACAGGCTGTGCAATGCCACCATAAATATAATTATGGCCCAACAAAAATACTGGGTCATTGTCTCTCCTTCACAGTTTCTCTCTCTCTCTCTATATATATATATATATATATATATATATATACACACACACACACACACACACACACACACACACACACACACACACACACACACACACACACACACACACACACACACACACACACACACACACACACACACACACACACACACACACACACACACACACACATGTGTGTATGTATACTGCAAGAAAGACCCAGTTAAACTGCAGTCTTCCCTCTCTAATATTTTAAACTGCCTGTAGTGGAGGCCTTTACAATATATGGAAATAACCCCTTAAGGATATACTAGTGTTTCAGCAACATGGGTTCCAAATGCTTATTACTTCCTACTTTTGTAATCTTTAGTGGGAAATTTAAAGAAATAAAGCCAAAATCTACTAGACATAAATATACCATATTTCACCTTTTTTCAGAGCTTGCAAATACAGGATATGGAGATTGTTTGACTATACATTTGAAACACAGACCTTATGGCCAAGCCCAATGTCCTTGAATATTAAAGTACCCATACAATACCACAAATAACAGCAAAACCAAAACACAGAAACAGTACACAGAAACAGCATTTGGCAAAAACTGAAAGAAAGACTCAGATAAGTCTTCATTCTGTAATGCCTTAAACTTCACATGGTGGAGGTTCATTGGATGTTTAAAGGGTGTACTGCTGTATTCAAGTCAATAAACATAAACCCCACTAGATGTAAACATGCTTGTTTTACCCTTTTTCTGAGCTCAACAGTACAGCATAAACAGATTGTTCAGCTATACTTGAAAACAAAGCTTAAGAAAGTACAGTTGTGTACACTTACCATAAATGTAGATGTTCTAGTGTATTCACTGTTGCAGTCATTACATTTGGGTAATCTGCTGGCAGGTTGCCCTCAGTCGACTTGATTAACAAAGTCTTGGGTCCTGCGTCAGTTGCTGTCCCTTCTTCAATGACGTCAGGTTGTCAAGGGTATAAAACATGCAGCCGAAGCCATTAAATCAGTTTTTCTTGCCCCAGATGTCAGGTGGCCCCCAAATGGGGAGCCAAATATTTAAGTAATTAAAAACATAAATATATATATATATATATATATATATATATATATATATATATATATCCAAACTAAAGCAAATTCACCAAAAAGGTTCTTAAGCATAGTAAAGGAAAGTATAAGTATAGAAAAAGAAAAAACGGGGTTGGAGGGAGGGTAACCAGGACTGCAACAGTGAATACACTCGAACATCTACATTTATGGTAAGTGTACACAACTGTACTATGTTCTTCGTGTTTCACTGTTGCAGTCATTATATTTAGGTAGATTCCCAAAGCTGTGGTGGGGAGGATGGGTTTATACAGCATTAGGACCAGCTATGGATTTATACAGCATTAGGACCAGGCATAAGGCCCTGCAGGACAGCAGTGGCAAAGCCAGCTCTGGATTTAGAGAAGAGAGGTAAATGGTAATGTTTGGTGAACGTATGAACTGAGCTCCAGGTAGCAGCTTCTAGAATGTCTGTGGTAGAAAGGCTGTAGAAGTAGATGCAGCCCTAGTGGAATGAGATCTGATCCCCTGGAGGATAGTTTTATCATGGTGCATATAGCAGAAATGAATACAATGGCTTATCCATTTGGAAATAGTCTGCTTTGAAATAGCCTTTCTCTCTGCCCCTGCAGCAAATGCCACCAGTAGTTGATCAGATTTTCTTAGAAAATTTGTTCTGTTTAAGTAAAATCTAAGCTGTCTGTGTACATCCAATGAATGCAGAATCCCGTCCCCCTTGTTCTGTGGATTGGGAAAGAAAGTTGGCAAATGAATGGCCTGATTAAGAGCCACACTGGATACCACCTTAGGCATGAAGGATGGATTGTTCCTGAGAGACACCCTGTCCGCATGAAAAATAATGAAAGGCTCCACTGCCATAAGAGCCTGTAATTCGGAAATCCTTCTAGCTGAAGTGACTGCTAAAAGGAAAGCTGTTTTCCAAGAGAGAAATTTTAAGTCTGCAGTAGCAGCTGGCTCTAAAGGAGGAAGAGTAAGTTTTTACAATACAAAGTTGAGATCCCAGACAGGGGTTGGAGATCTCCTAGGTGGTCTTAAGTTTTTGGCCCCTCTGAGATGCTGCTTTAGCAGAGGATGAGAGAAGAAGGGAGGCTCTGTGTTGTAATGAGCTGAAATGGCTGAGGCATGGATTTTTATGGAAGAAAAGAACAGGCCCTTGTGGAGCATCTCAGTTAAGTATTGTAAAATCTGAGGAATATTGGGCACTGCTGTGCTTATTCCTTGTGACTGATTCCTGGCACAAAATCTTTTCCATTTGTCAACACAGGATTTTCTAGTACTAGGCCTTCTTGCCTCCAAAATGCCATCCATCACAGGTTTGCTGAGGGATGCTAAGGGTTAATTTAGGTGATTAGCCACACTGCAAGATTCAAAGTTTGGAGCTGAGTGTGCAGAATTTGGTTGTTCTGCTGAGACAGTAAGTAAGGTGTCTGAGGCAGGTGCCACGGTGGAAGGTGTGACACATTGCACAGGAGTGGGTACAAGTGTTGGCGAGGCCAGTCTGGAGCAAACAAAATCATTTTTGGTTTGTCCTGTTTGACTTTTAGGAGAACTTTGGAGAGCAGAGGCAGAGGGGGAAAAGCATAGACTGATAGTTTTTTTCAGCTGAATGATAGAGCATCCACTTTCCAGGCTTTTTTGTGATGATTTTTTTCCAGCTGAATGATAGAGCATCCACTTTCCAGGCTTTTTTGTGATGAATTCTTGTGCAGAATTTGTCCAACTGATAGTTCTGGGGTGAGGCAAAAAGATCTATGTCTGGACTCCCCCATTTGCGTGTCAGCATGTTGAAAATCTGTGGTTCCAGTTTCCATTTGTGTGGGTCCAAGAGATTTCTGCTTAGTTCGTCTGCCAGAGTATTCAACTTTCCTGGCAGGAATTGAGCTTGTAGCTGTATTTGATAGGTCAAGGCCATGTTCCACAATGCCATGGCTAGTCTGCAAAGGGGGTAGGGGTGTGTACCCCCTTGCTTGTTTATGTACCACATAACTGTGGTGTTGTCTGTCTTTATCATTAATTGTCCTGGATGAAGGTAGTCCCTGAAGGCTGTCAGTGCATTCTGTACAGCTAGCATCTCTTTTTGATTGATATGAAGGTGCATTTGATTTGGGCTCCATTTGCCCTGAATGCACTTCCCTGCCAGATGAGCCCCCCCCCAAGCATAGTCTGATGTGTCTGTAGTTAGAGTTTGGGTGGCAGGGGGTGGAGTGAATGGCAGTCCCTTGTTTTGGTGGCAGGCCTCTGCCCACTACAGGAACTCTAGTTGCAGGCAAGGTATGATAGCTGTGACAGTGTTGACTCCATAAACTTTTTAAGTACCACTGAAGTTTCCTCATATGCAGTCTTGCAAATGGAATTAGAAGAATGCAGTAGGCCATGAACTCCAAGGCTTGCAGAATTAGTCTTGCAGATAGCATGTTTTTTGTGGCCACCTGTTTGAAGTAAGTTACCAAATGATTTTGCTTTTCTGGTGTAAGGTAAGTCATCTGCGCAGTTGTATTCAAGCTTGTACCCAGGAATGTAATTTTTTAGAGGGTACCAGTTGTGATTTCTTTTTCGTTTATTGTGTACCCTAGACAAGTTAGATCCCTTTTTACAAATGCCAGATGTTTTAGAAGAATGTCCCTGTTTTCCTTCTGAATTAGACAATCGTCCAGATATGGATATATTTGAATATTTATTTGTCTGGAAAATGCAATTACTGGAGCCAGGCACTTTGTGAAGGTCCTGGGCACAGTAGATAAGCCAAAGGGCAGTGCAAAGAACTGGTAATGCAAGTAGCCTGCTTTGAAGCAGAGGTACCTTCTGCAAGATTCCCTGATTGGGATATGCAGGTAAGCCTATTTTAAGTCTAGAGTTACCAACCAGGCATCTTTGCCTAGCATAGGAAGTAGCTGTTGAAGAGTCAGCATCTTGAATTTTGGAATGTCCAGAAATGTGTTTAGAGTAGATAAGTCCAGAATTGGAAGACATGATTTGTTTTTTCTGGGTACCAGGAAAAGTCTTGAATAGACACCTTGTCCCTTTTCCTCTTCTGGTACTGGTTGAATGGCCCCCATGTTCATGAGGGACAGTACTTGTTTCTGGGCCTCTGCCCACTGATTTGGGGGCAGTTCTGGCCATCCATTTGGGATTGGCAATGTGTGGAAATGAAATCTGTATCCCTGGGATACTATATTTAAAACCCATTTGTCCTGGGTTATAAGTTGCCAATTTCTTGCATGAAGTGCCAGTTTTCCCCCCAAAGGGGCTGCCAAAAGGTAAGTGCTTGGTAAGTGTAAAGGGAAGTCATTGTGACTGCTTACCACAGGGAGGTGCCTTGTTGTTTCCAGATTTGGAGGAGGAGGCACCCCATTGTTTTGTTCTAAAAGTCCCTTGTGACTGAAACCTGAAGCCTTTGGAATATCTGGGTTTGACTTGAGTGGCTCTCGAAGGAACTGGAAAGGACCAGTTCTTAGTAGGCCAGTGCCTACTAAATCTTGGAGGTTGCACTTGTAAGAAATATTTCACAGATTGCATAGATTTAGCTTTATCTTCCATCTTTTTTAAAGCTTCTTCAGCCTTATTACCAAAGAGACAGTCCTGTTGTAAAGGAGCATCCAACAATTTTGCTTTAACATGATCAGGCAAAGTTTGCTCTTTGAGCCAAGCATGCCTTCTTAGCACAGACCCAGTTACAGCAGCCCTGCAAGAGGCCTCTAAAGAATCAAAACCACATTGCAAAGTATGCTTTCCAACTTGTTCAGCTGAATGCAATAAACCCTGTAAATCTTTATTTTCCACACAGTCAGAAATTAACATCATTTTCTGTTTAAGCAGTCCCATGATATGCTGTTGATATTTAAGCATATGAAATTGACAGTTTAAAGCCCTGATTGCCAAGGTTGCAGAAGTGTAAACCTTCTTACCCCATCTATCCAGTGTCCTGGAATCTCTATCAGAAGGGGTAGGATTTTTAGCAGTAGAGGCCTTAATGCCCTTGGGACCCTGAGAAATGGTTTCAGGATCAGCAATAGGATTTTTGAAAAGGAATTTGTGTGAGTCAGGAACCCTGTAGTATCTGTCTGGCTTACAAGGAGCTGGAGGCAGAGAATCAGGAGCCATACTAGATTCTGAAAAAAACATCATCAACAATGTCTAGAACAGGAGGTATAGCCAAAGGCTTATGCTGAGGAAGAAGAAAATCCCTAAGTCTCTTTTTAGATTCAGAGAAATCCTGACTTTCCTAGTGGAAATGTTCCCTTAAAGTATGTAAAGTTTCCCCAAAAGAAAAATCCTCAGGGGGAGAAGCAGAAGGAATGGAATCTTCTGCATCAGAGTCCTCATAAGTTTGTATAGACAAATCCTGTTCATTAGAAGAGTCAGAAGAAATAGAATCTTGTTTAGAAGATTCATAATCAATGTCTTGCCTAGGTCTCTTAGAAGGGGGGTTGGCTACCCCTGATCAGAGTAATTAAATCTTCAGCCATCTTGATCATCTGTTTTTTAAGCATAGGGGCCTGCACATGTGGCCCAGGCATCGGTTGTTTAGACATAGATTTTGATTTTGGCCTTAGTTTTGAAGATGGTGTCGGTCTAATATACAAATCTGTAGGCCTGAAAACACCCTCAGAACCAGGTGCCTGCACAGCGGCTCCAGAACCATCTAAGGTAGAGACATCCGAGGGTTCCATAATTGAAGCATCTCGTGGCATACCGGACTCCGAATGGGTCTCAGTAGAGGCCTGCGAATGATGATGTAGCATGTATCAGAGGCTGCGAAAATGCCTCACTGAGTACCGGCAAACTGGCGACTGGCTTAGGAGAAGCACCGTCATCAGTTTTGGACCTCCAAGGCCTGTCTCTGTCTTTTTCTTTGAGTTTTTTAGGTATTCCAGTAGTCAGATTGCTAACCAACGACATTTCTGGATAATTAAATTGTGAGCCAAAATATTTAGAAGCAAAAAATACCGATGTTTAATAGTGCGTTGATTAAATTTAGCACAAAACCAACAGCAAGGTACATTGTGGTCAGGGCCTAGGCAAGGATTACAGTACAAATGAAAATCCTTATGAGGTATTTGCTTCCCACAAGTAATGCAATTATTAACTTTTACTGACATCGGTAAGGAGCAAGAAAAAGTTTCTCCAACGGGGTACTTAGCTTTTTAGTTGAAGACTTCGGTTCTGAAACTCGACAATGGTAATTTCAGGAGTCGGCCGACTGGCACTTGTGAACTGCTTCTGCTTTTGGCACTGCGTGGCAAGAAAGACTGATGTAATGGCATCGGCTGCATGTTTTATAACCCTGACGACCTGACATCATGGAAGAAGGGACAGCAACTGACACAGGACCCAAGACTTTGTTAATCAGACCGACTCAGGGCAACTTGCCAGCAGATTACCCAAATGTAATGACTGCAACAGTGAAACACGAAGAACATCAAACCTGATGTCCTTAAATGTTAAGGTGTCTGCAAAATATATCAAATAACAATCAACCAAAGGGGAGAAAGGTGACACAGAGAAAACATTCAGCCAAAACTCCACAGAAGACACAGCTAAGCTAAAGTCATCACCCAGTAATACCTTAAACCTCACATCATGGAGGCCTATCTGACACACAAATGATCCCTTATGGACATACAAGAGTTTCAGCTGTATAGCTTATGAGTGTCCATGACATTTTACTATTTTACTTTACTGTACATTCAATAAAACCAAATCCCCCAGCTGCAGATAAGCCATTGCCTACCCTTTTATCAAGCTTACCAGCAAACCATAGTGGATTGCTTTATAGTATATTGGAAACACATGGCCTAAAACTAAGTCTAATGCCCATATATATTAAGGTTTTTGCAAAATATTTAAAATAACATCCACACCAGAGGGTAAAAAGGTCACATTGTCAAGCCATTCAGTAAAGACTCCAAGGAAGACTCAGCTATTCTTGAGTCTTCACTGTATAATACCTTAAATCTCTTGTAGTAGAGGCCCATTTGATATATATAAATGACACCTTAAAGGCATGCCAGTATTTCAGTTACATGACATATGAATGCCTATAACTTTCACATTTTCCTTTGTAAGTCTTTTGTGGTACATTCCAAACTCAAACTCCTTTTGGCTCTTTGTCTGTTGATCCTATTTTATTCCTTAGATGTAGAAGATTGGGGGGTAGTGAAGAGCCATAGGGGTTTTGCACATGTCCTGACCATGGTAGCTATACAAAGGTCACATTTAATCAGTACCACACAAAAGTGAAATGCAATGGGGATATGGGCCTTTCTTGCCTAAAGGCACTATTTCTGACACTGGACTACCACATAAGTCTGGTGGGCTGGACCTGTCACCCTATTATTCCTTCTAAAGCTATACTATATAATGCCATGTTGACCCATATTATATCAACTTGTTCCACGTGGTCAATCTGGCTTTCATTATTGAAACTTGGTTGAATGACTGCACTACACCCAGACTTGGGTCATGTGACCCACCATGCTACCATATTATCTGCAGGCCTTGTAAAGAGATCTTAGGCAGGCAATTGGCTATTTGTTATTCATCTTTTTAAATATATCTGCATGGGATGAATGAACTATAGAGTTCACATTGTGTACCTTCCATCACAATACCAGGGAGCATTTTTACAAAAATTCTCAGATCTCCCTACTCTTCTAATACTGCTAATCGTTAATCCTAGTGGAGGTCATTGTTTTGGATAATGACGAGACTTGCAAACCTGACATAGAGCAACTTGGCTTAACAGAGATATTCAGGGTGAGTCAACTTGTTTTCATTGTGACCTGTACATTAGAAATTCAGTGGACTTAATCTTTTAATTTTGTCCTGAGACTAGAAATTTAGTGGTATAAACTATCTCTCAGTCAGGCTAGTAGCAGATCGGTTTCACACTTGGCCTCTCCTGGTTTAGGTCTCCTAACATGAAATTGGTCCAGCACCACTCAGTGCTTTTGAGTCATGTCTGACTCTTACAGCAACCCAATGAACAGCCAATGCCATCCAAAGAGTTTACTAGGCCAGTAGGGACTGCAAGTAGATTGCCAGGCATTTCTTCCATATCCCACTCACACTGCATATACACATATGGACAATTTTATTTAACAACTTTATTAAGTTATCACTTGAGACAGAGGCAAAAATACATTTATATAAAAGAAAATATACCATGCTAATATGTTCACAGTTATAGACAATATACATCACATACATGCTTATATACAATAGCATCAATCCAAAATTGCATAAATTGCTCAATCCGTGCCTTCCCTTAAACTTCACTCCTCCTATAAAACACTATCCTGTATGCATCTTTCCCACAACTTCTATCTCTTTCCATGCAGTTTGCTCCTACCCTTTTCCAAAAATCTCATGTCCAGTTCTTTCATCGCTGTTACAATATTCACGTCTACAAAAACAGTTGGACTAGACCTTGACCACCATCCTCCAGCAGCTGCCTCCCTGGCAGCTACCAGAACCAAACTCAACAAGGCCCCACCATGTCTAGGCAATTCAGACCCTGCATCCAAGCTCAAAAATGAAATTCCTTGTTATACATACCCGCTTACCCTAGCTATCAACTATTTTGAGTCTCAAATCTAATTGCAACATATTTTTGGGATATAGGAAAAAGTGGGAAACCCAGAGAAAAATCTGTGCAAGCACAGGCATGACATTTAGACCTGACCACGAAGGCACCACAGCTAAAACCAAAATGGAGACCTTCATGCTGTGAGGTGACAGTGCTACTCTGTATGCCATGGTTCCACCTATGAGTTTGATCAAGCAGTGGGATTTTATCTCTGTAAAATCAGATGCCCTTTTTCTACTCCTCATCTAACTTCTGGAAAAGGGCAGTGCATATGATCCATTGCCATTAGCAGTGTACTGTATCTTGTCATCCCAACTAGTGTACACAATACAGCCATCACATGATACATGCCATAGTTTGACCAAGATCTGAAATCACTGCAAATGCTCTGGAGGAAGTTAAAACATAGTTGGGTTTGGACAGACTATTTGAGGATAACCTTGTTCTGGATGGACATTATGCTTTGCACCAGATATGCACCACATACAGATCTCAAAGGGAAGGCCATTTTTCATCAAAACAGATCTTTGTCGCATGTGATAATCCAGCTGTACAAGATATAAAATGCAAAACTCCAGAACAATCAACAGGAATGGACAGCCAGCCACAGGGACAGCTGAAACCATACAATTTTATTCAATGGTTGACAACTGACAGACAAACTGTCAATTGCCAACCACTGAATAAAATTGTGTGGTTTCAGCTGTTCCTGTGGCTGGCTGTCCAATAATCCAGTTGTACCCTTTCCAGTTTTTCACAGGCTGTATGGCCCAGCCTTTGAAGATGGACATTCATGTTCCCAAAGAAACCTGCTGGTTTGATGATAGGTACAGACAAAGTCTTTCATGAAGCATGAGTAGACACTGCATTTCTAAGAACAGAAGATTTTCCAAAGGTCAATGTGTTTAGTCTGTGATCTGTATTTTCCTCCTACTCCGTTCTACCTGCCAAACCTTCTTTTTCCATTTCCCAAGCCGCAAAACAGTGCAGAAAGCTGTGGTGTATCCCTCACCTTAGGGTCCTACTTTCCTTCTGATTCTGAAATGGAAATACATTCTTCAGTACCTGGATCTGTAGAAGTAAACAGCCATGTACAACGCTGATGAAGAAGTGGAAATAATAGATAAAACAATTATGACAATTATGGTAAGAGCATGGTTTAAAAGAAAATATTGTTATAGACCACCAGAGATCCTCCAGGGGGTAACACTGGTGGTCTAGTGGCTAGCATGCAAGAAGACTTCACAGTCTACAAAATAAAATTGTTTTATAGGGTTTCTTCAAGCTCAAGTTTTGAATTTTGGCTAGATGAACCATCATCTAAATGAAACTTCTGGGAGTATGATTGCTACTATCCCTCATAAAAATAATTACTATAATGATTTAGGCTAATATGCAATAACATGGAAAAAAAATCAGATGTGCTACAGATCCAGTAGGATAAAATTAGGTGATACATTTGCTGTATCTAAACTGAACTAATCTGGTGTACCTCAAGGATTGTTTTATTTGGTCCCTTTATATCTTCTTTTCCATCTGTTAAGGGGTTGTGGCTGAGTAAATATACTGATGACTCTATAACAGGGGCAGTAATTACGCCCATCATGGAACAAGGAATAGTACAGATATACCGGGACAGATTATTGACATTGGCAACTATTAATAATATACAATTTATTTTGAAGAAGATGTATTATGGTAGGAACAATTTATGCTACCCCTATTCTATGAATAATGTGTTAAATGATGTGAGTGATAATAAAGACTGGGGAATAAAGATATATAGTAAGTTAAATTTTGACAAATCAGATGGATATCATCAGAAGTTATTATTAGGAAATAAGGAATATTTTGAGAAGAGTTGTCAGCAGGTACACTGATGTATTATTAGTCTCTATTTATAAAGCTATCATAAGACCAATGATTGAATATGGTGGGAATGTATGTATGTATGTACAATCTGACTCAGACTGAAAGACTACAAAGGATACAAAAGTATTTTACATAGCAGATTAAAGGCATGAGAGGAAAGAGTTAATTAATACATTAAAAGAAATACTATTGTTCTCAGTTTTATACAAATTATTAAAGGGAGATTTAATTACCATGTACAAATATATTCACTTAGAATGGTATGGGGTAAAAGTATAGGTGTGTCTAACATGAATCATGAGAAGGAACTACAAATGGAGAATTCACAGTGGAAACAGGTAAATGTAAAACTAGGTTTATAAAAGTTTCTTTTCATTTTAGATTCAGATGTTGGTAAAATTTCCTCCTTTTAAGAATCAAAAAATTTAAATCTATTCCTTTATTTAAGCAATTAGATTTATATCTTGGTTATAGGGTGTATGACACAAGACATGCTGGAGGCAAGTTCATAGAAGGCCTTTAAGGTCCTGAGTTTGTAGGAAACAACACTGAAACATTGTACGTTGGACATTTTTGTGGCACTTTTTAATTTCAGACTCCTTGCCTGTTGTGTAAAGGACTAATTTAAAAGGGACATAACTGCTAACTACTAAGAAAATGAAAAAAAAGTATAGTTGAATGAGGGGAATACAGTTAATAATGTTACTGTAGTTTTAACTTGCTTCAACTTATGTCTTCATTTCTAGGGCATGTTTGGAAATTGTAGTGTAACACAGAAGCAGCTGTCTTGTGCTACATGTTCTGAGTGGTTAAGAACTATCATCAGGTGCTATGCTACCTTTTTCCACTGTTAATGGAATTTAAATGATATTCCCAACTGACCAAATTGGTGTCATATTGGCATCAGAGAAAACTACACCTGCCATTCTGACTTTTGCCATCCTCAGAACTAATTAACTGTTTTCTCTTAGCATTCTTTTTTTTTTAAACAAGTTTATTGTTTTAACATATAAGAGAAATATCATAACAATTTTATACAAATAATTAAAAATAGGTATTATTATAATATTCAACAAAACAACTAATTTATTTACAAAGACATCCACTACAATCAGATCAATTAATTAAACTAAAATACTGTGCTATTGAAATTAGAATTTTTTTAACAAATTTTGTAAATTATCCCATACAATAAAATGTGATGTTTTCTAGTTGTTCTCATTCTAATTGTGCTTATTTCCATATGACACATTATATTCATAACATTTTTAAATTCATTGAACGAAGGAGGTGTATCTGAAATCCAATTTCTAGTTATTATTTTCCTAGCCACTGCTAGGATAGACCATAACAAGGGAAGCTTAATCTTTTTAACACATTGAGGTACAGGTGTGTTGAATAATATAAGAGACTTAGAAATAATGAAATTATCTGTAAAAAGAGCCTGCAAAAATTCATTAATTGACTTCCAGTATTCTTTCAACTTCATACAGTCATAAAACATATGAGCCCAGTCAGCATTAATTTCTACATTACATCTCTTACATAGATTATCTTTATTATTAATTTTATTCATCATCAAAGGTGTATAAAAGATCTATGTAAAAATTTCCATGTATAAAGTCTCCAGACAATGGAAGATGTAGTTCTATAAGCAGATTCCAATATATATTGTTTATCTTGTTGAGTTGGTGGGTCCCCATTAATAGAGGTGAAATAATTCCAGTATGAATCTACATTGTAAAAGTTTCTTGTCTGATAATTTTATGTATATATGAAAGTTTACCTTTATCAGAAACTTTATGCTGTAAATTTATTATCAAGTAATCAATCAGTTTTGGAATAGATTCTTTAACTGTTATAGACATTAGATCTATTCTATCAATGAGATGTTGTCTAAAGATCTGAACCTCTAACCAGCAAGTTTCTCTTAGATCAAATTCTTGTTTTAAGAAATCTAGATTTTTAACTTTATTATCAGATATCAGCTGATACCAGTACTTTAGATTATTATCTATAGCTAAATGAGCTCCTTCAGAAGTAGATGACATAAGCATACCCTGAGTATAAATTATAGGAATACAATAAAATTCCATTCCCTATACTTAGGGTGCATGAATATAAAGTTACGATAACTAATAATAATATTTAATGGGTAACAGACCATATGTTTAGGTGTAATAGGTGAAGTACAAAATTCCTTTAGCAACCACAACATGGAGTTATTTATAATCATATTTTTATGTGTTAAGGAGATTTTCATGAAGTGCATACTAATTAGCTCCCAATAATCTTTCCATTTTGCGACATATGACCGATCTATTAATAAAGTAATAACTTTTATAATAGAAGAGATAATATATAAATTAAAGTCTGGAAAAGAAATACCCCTTGAGACCAGCTATTAGTATGTTTCTTTAATGCAATCCTAGGTCTATTAGGTGCCCATAAGAAATTTAACATTAGTGTATTCAGTTTCTTGATAGTTATTTTTGTAGGTGAAAGTATTATTAATTGTATTAAGTATAAAATCTTGGGGAATATTATCATTTTAATAATTGTAAGTCTCTCCTCCATAGTAAAAAACATATTATTCCAGGTATTAAAAGATTTTGTATATTAAGAAAACAGGTATTATAGTTATTATATATAATAGATTTAATATCTTTAGATAGTATTATACCTAAATAAGTTATCTGACCTGAGTTGGGTACATATTTAGTAAAATCACTAATGAGAGTATTTTTTCGTGTATATATAGGTAGTATTTTAGTTTTTTCTTCATTGAATATTAAACCAGAAATACTTTTAAAATTCATCATTTTATCAAATAAAGACTGCATAGAAGAATTAGATCCTGCTGATGTAATTAGAACATCATCTGCAAAAGTTGAATTTTTGATGTTGTATTTTCTTCTATTTCAAAACCCTCTATGTCAGTACTGTTTCTAATCAAATTAGCCCAAGGCTCCATTACTAAAGTGAATAATAGTGGAGAAAGTGGGCATCCTTGCTTTGTACCTTTAAGAATGGGTATTTTTTGTGAAACATATGTTCCTACCTTAATATAAGCCAGCGTTCCTTTGTATAAATGCTCAATTAAATTTACAAATGCATCAGAGAAATTTGTGCACTTCAGTAAGGTAAACAGATAGTCCCAACTTACTGAATCAAATGCTGAACCTATATCAAGACTAATAAGTGTTAAATCTTTCTTTTCCTATTTGCAAAATCAATTAATGTTAAAGTTCTTCTTATATTATCAAAAGTATTTCTATTTACAATGAAGCCCGTCTGATCTCTATGTCTATAATGCCGGGATAATTGTCTTCAATCTATCAGCAAAAATACTCATAAACATTTTATAATCAACATTAAGTAATGAGATGGGTCGATATGAAGAACATCTAGTTGGATCTTTATTAGGTTTTAAAATTGGTGAAATAAATGTATATTGCCAAGATGGGGGGGTTATTAACTCAGTTTGGGCCAGAATAAAAACCTTATGTATTAATGAATATGTAGTTTTAGAAAGGATTTTATATATCTCTGGTATAATACCATCATTACCCGGTGCTTTGTTTGATTTAAGCTTATTTATTTGTGTAATAACTTCTGTATATGAAATACTCTTGTCCAATAGTTTAATCTGTTGTTTATTAAGCTTTTTATTCATGTTTGTGGTTATAAACTCCTTTATTTTATATTCAGGTTCCATGTTAATGTTGTTATGGTTAATCTTGTGAAAGTGATTTCTAAATTCATCCAGTATTTCTGGTATACTAGAAACATTCTTCTTTTTCCTTAGAGAAAAGATTTCTTTGATATGGTTTTGTTTATTCAATCTTTTTGTTTTATTTTTAAGTCTATGTAAGTATTTGGGGCTTATTGAATAAGACAAAAACTTGTATTTCTCTAAAGTTATTTTAACTTTATGAGTTAAAATTTCTTTGTATTTCTCATTTAGTTTGTTTATTTCTTCAATAACTTTCTTGTCCATAATATTTTCTTTATTATTATGTTTATAAGAGTCTAGTTTACTTTGAATATCTAACAATTCCTTATTCCAAGATTTCCTTTTGTTATTATACCATCTGATACTTTGTCCATATAGATATGATTTTAAGGCATCCCAAACATAGACAATGGAGACTTCAGGAGTATTATTTATGTCTAGAAAATGTTGTACTTCTGAAAGTATATATTCTTTATAGTCTTTTAGCTGAGTTAAGTATGCTGGTATCCTTTTGATCTGAACATTATGAGTATTTTTATCATGAATTCAAAACAATTGAGTTATGATCAGATATAGGACATGAAATGATTTTGGAATTAATTAAATCTGTTACCATCTGGTTAGAAATAAAGACCCTATCTATTTTTGAATAAGTTTTGTATCTGTTAGAAAAAAGGTGTATGGTAATGATTTTGACTCTATCTGATTATTAATATCATTCAAATGATAAGAATTAGCAAAATCATTTAAATGTTTTGCATTAGATGTAATTCTTCTTTTCTTTATAGTGGTAGTATCACTTTCATGTAGTATACAATTAAAATCACCAGCTAAAATAATATCCCTATAGAGAATGATATGATCTTATCAATATGATGTTTCACTGTATTAATACCAATTCCAGGTATCCGGTATACATTAATTAAAGTGTAAGTCTTCCCATTAATTTGTATTGTAACCATACAAAACATTCCTTTGTCATCCTGATAAGACTTAATGGTTTTAGGAATGGGCATACTTTTATTCCATAAAATAGCCACTCCTCTTTTTTCTGAGTGTGCTCTGAACTAACCAATACTGCATACTTATTAGTGGCTAGTTTATCAATATCTTTTTTCAAGAGATGGGTTTCTTGCAGGAAGACTAGATTGGCCTTGTGTAGATTAATGTATCTTATTAGGCTTGCCCTTTTACACGGATTATTCAGTCCATTAATGTTTAAAGAAATTCCTTTTAAAGATGTCATTTGGCATTTTTAAAACTCAAGAATCTTATGATCGAAATAACAAATAACAAGATAAATAATGTTACATCTCTTTTAGGTGTACCTTTAAATATAGCTGTATTTATTAAATCTCTTATGGGATTTTGTATAGGATTCAATTTTGTTTGTAGTGACAATGAGTGTACAAAATATATTGTGGATGTCAAAACTATATACATATAACAATGAACAAGTGAAAATAATGTAAGGATTAAACCTTGCATCCCACCTGGAGTTGAAAACTCCAACTTAGAGCAGTATTTACTACTCAAGTTAACCCCCTACCCTAAGCAGCAGTACCTCAGCTACCACCTTATCAATTTAATACTAGTTATATTTAACTGAGGTTAACAGTTTTCAATTCAATTATCTATCAAGACAAAACTACACATTTGGTAAAACAGCATCATATAAACTAAAATAAACTTTTTTTTTTTTTTTTAAAACTGTTCATACTATTATATAGATCTATGTAATATATAACACTTGAATTCTAATAGCATTCAAATAATCTTAATGTTAGAAATCAAGAGGAGAGAAAATTATGTTCTAACATTCATTTAAATCAAAAACTTTGGCTAATATGATTCAGACATTACATGCATTAAGATGCATCTATTTTCTGTCATGTGAATTCTATCAACAGCTTCCAAAAATCTTGAATTGTTTGTATATGAGCATTTACTTAAACTCATTATTGTCAATAGAGTAAAATATTGTATTCATAAAAATTATTATAAATCATATTGCATAGTTATGCAGATTCTCAGAAACACCTGCGTTATTACCTAAAAAAAAAAAAAAAAAAGCCATCACACACATAAACACAGACACACACACATACATATACACACACACATATACACACACACACACACACACACACACACACACACACACACACACACACACATACATATACACATACACATATATACATAGATACACACACACACACACACACACACACATATATATATATATATATATATATATATATATGATCTCACTGAGTTGTGTGTTAGTAGAGCACTATCCTACTTGCTGTCCCTAGAATAAATCTGTCTGCTTTATACAAAATAATGCACAACAAACACATATTAGTAACCAGATTTTACAATCATGCTAACCTACTGCTTTAAAATATATCACATGACATTTCTTCCAGAATAGAGTTATAAGATTATTTATGCTTGCCAATCAGATGAATTAAATGAGTTATAGTAAAGTATATGTTTGGGACACAAGTTTTTAACACAGATTATTATGCTACTGTTAAGCAGATTTTCAAAAACATTTAAATAAATGTTTCATTTTCTATGCCTTCTAAAATAAGATATTTACTTGCTACAAGAAACTACATCATCTAAACTCATCATAACTGACATATTTTATGAATAGAGTATTTTTCCTGAATCTGTGGTGTGTCAGTGTGATAACCTTGTCAATGTTTATACTAACTGCTTTCAGTTTCTCTGTGAAAATTCTGTGAGTGAAGCTTCTCATGAAACTCGTGGACACTATGCATGAGACAGCCCACATCCCAGATTGTCTCCCTTAACATTTTGGTGGGAAACTTATTAAAACTTGTGGCAAACATTCATTTTGTCAATAGAGTAAAATATTGTATTCATAGAAATTATTATAAATCATATTGGATAGTTATGCAGATTCTCAGAAAAAAAGCCATCACTCTCACACACACACACATACATACACACACACACACACACACACACACACACACACACACATATATATATATATATATATATATATATATATATATATATATATATCTGATCTCACTGAGTTGTGTGTTAGTAGAGCACTATCCTACTTGCTGTCCCTAGAATAAATCTGTCTGCTTTATACAAAATAATGCACAGCAAACACATATTGGTAACCAGATTTTACAATCATGCTAACCTACTGCTTTAAAATATATCACATGACATTTCTTCCAGGATAGAGTTATAAGATTATTTATGTTTGTCAATCAGATGAATTAAATGAGTTATAGTAAAGTATATGTTTGGAACACAAATTTTTAACACAGATTATTATGCTGCTGTTAAGTAGATTTTCAAAAACATTTAAATAAATGTTTCATTTTTTATGCCTTCTAAAATAAGACATTTACTTACTACAAGAAACTACATTATTTAAACTCATTATAACTGACATATTTTATGAACAGAGTATTTTTCCTGAATCTGTGGTGTGTCAGTGTGATAACCTTGTCAATGTTTATACTAACTGCTTTCAGTTTCTCTGTGAGAATTCTGTGATTTGAAGATTCTGAGGTAACTCAAGGACATTGTGCATAAGACAGCCCACATCCCAGATTGTCTCTCTTAACATTTTGGCGGGAAACTTATTAAAAACTAGTGACAAACATTCATTTAGCAGTGTAAATGCATCTAAACATGACAGAACCTCCACAATGTATTCCACAGATCATCACAGCCTCTATGCAAGTGAAATTAAACTCAAAATTACCAACAAGCAATAAAACTCAGCATTCTTCTCCCAACTCAATTTTCATACAAATCCTATTATTCACTGTGCCCACACAGTCTAAAGCATTTCTATATATTAATAAAGAAAAGAAAAAGAGAGTAGAAAATAAAAGGGAGTGAGGCAGAAATAAAGTAAGAGAAAGCTGTAAGAAGTATATACAATGGAATGTTACTTACTGTTTATATTAATAGAGTTAAAAATAAAACATATTATTTACTCTTATTTAGTTCTGATTATTATTAGTTAAAGCATGACAGATTATTTACAAACAAGCATAAGCAGTATAATCAAGAAAGTATCATTAGAAATAGCATTTGAAGAACTTATAAACTTTTACAAGAAATAAATATGTTATTATTCTATTAATGATATTTTCATTACTGTTCTCTCCTGCCCTCCCCCACCCTTTACCCACTACATAATCTAAATAGAATGTCATTGTTTAAACAAAGAAAATAATAAAAGAAGAAGGAAAAAAAAAGTAAAGATAAAAAAATGTATCAAATTACTAACCTTACTTTTTTCAGAAAGAAAAACAAATCGAGTCACAGCCTGCCATTAAATCCTCAGGCATTTTGACTGGTTATGAAACAAAACATTTCTTTGCACATAGAGAATAACTTTGATTAAATCTTTTCCAAAATATTTGTGGCTTTCTGGAAATGCAGGAACTATATTCAAAAAGATTAATAATGAACTAAAATGATGAGAGAGAAAAAACATATAACAAATCATTTGTTTTTAGTCTCTTCTTCTTCTCTGAAGTCTTCCAGGAAGCTTCAGTTGCCAATCTCTTTAATGAAGAACTAGCCCATTCCATTTCTTCTATTTTATCCAAAATCCTTTTTTCTTTGACAAACAGTAAAGCAGAGTCTAAATCATCGAAGACCTTAGGACCATCAGGAAGGAAGATTTTAAGCTTGGCAGGAAACAGAAGGTATGTTTTAAACTGTGCTTTTTTAAGCTCCGTTATTAGTGGCAGAAAAACTTTTCTTTTAGCAATTACCATGGAAGAATAGTCATTGTCAAAAAGCACAGTTGTCTCATTAAACTTAACAGGAGTTTTAGCCCAAGCAGATTTAAGAACCATCTCTTTATCAAAAGATGATAGAAATCTAACTATAACTGATCTAGGATAGTTTTTGTTAGAGTTAGTATTAGCTATAGATCTATGTGCTCTTTCGATACCAAATGAGAATGCTTCTGGTAAATCTAAAGTTTTAGGGAGCCATGTTGTTAAAAAAGAAGTAATATTGTTACCTTCAATATTTTCTGGCAGTCCAAAAATCCTAATGTTATTGCGCCTAGATCTATTTTCCAGGTCATCCAGCTTTGTTTGTAAATGTGTATTTTGTTTCAGCAGAAACTCAATGTTGATTTCCTGTTCTTGTATTTTATTTTCCATGTCATTCACAGCTTCTTCTATGCCTGTCATCTGGATCTTCTGTTGTTGCAGGTCCATATGTAACAAGTCTATTTGTTTTGTAGTTTTTTCTATGAAAGTGTCTATTTTAGTATCCATTTTATCCATCTTAGCAGTAAGTTGCTGGACTATAATTATCAGAGACTGAAGTTCTTTCTTGATGCTGGAGTCCTGAGAATTTGTCTTACTGGAACTCATTTCAGACTGATAAACTGACAGGAAAATTTCCAAAGTAATTTCTGACAGGAATATTATTAAGATTTCCTTTCTTTTTTAGATATAGTTCAATAACTATATAAAACAAACACATTTAGAAAGAAAATTACTTCAAGAATTAATTTTTTAAGTAATTAATTCCTGTCAATGTAATGAAATTGGTGGAGCTGAAGAAATCTGCTGCTATCCTGTGTTCATCCTTGGCCACGCCCCTTCTCTTAGCATTCTGACCTCGGTTATAAACAAATTACTACAGTACATGCCATATGCAACCTTTTTACAGATCGTGTTGTGTTTTACCTTTTTTTTAAACAATACAGTCACTTCTTTTCTCAAATGTTATGTACTACCTTGTATCCAAATTATTTAACTTGTCTTTCTCCACTACTGAATCCACTTCTGTATGCTTAGTCTTTGTTTTAAACACTCTAGTTATTATAACCTACTTAAGGCTTTTTGTAGTACTGTAATTGCAATTTTTTTGTTAATATTAGTATTCAGTTACTTATTTGTTATAATGTCTGCTTATTTGCAATGTGTTGTTATTTATGTAATGTGTTTTCATTTGTTGTGGAACTTTTCTCCCTGGGTCTCTGCTAAAAAAGTATCATTGGCCCAGTTGGACTTTCCTGGTAAATACATGTAAAATAAAAAAAAAAATAAAAATATTATTATTACATACTGGTTTATCTTCTGTATCAGGGAAATTAAACTTTGTGATGCTAAATAAATAACATGGTAGTTTATTTTAAAGAAATGTAAATATGCTATTGAAACTTAAAAAATATTTTCTAGTCTTTCTTATCCAATTGCTTTAATTGATTTTTAATATTTATTTATTCATATGCTATTTATTAATATCCATTTTGCACATTTTTAGTTGTTGATCTGTTTATAGTTGCGCTGCTTCTGCACAGCCTGTGAAGCTACTTTCTTTTGTTGATAAAAATACAATTACCTTTATTTATTTATTTATTTATTTGTTTATTTATTTATTTATTTATTATATGCATCTTACCCTAGGAGTATGGTCTGTTTAAATGAATAAAGTTGTAAATGACAGAAAATCCACAAACTGTAAAAATGAAACAAAAAATGCTAGGCCAGATATGAACACCAACACAATTTCAATAAATAGTACATAGTAAAGAACCTCTCAATTAAAAAATATACTTATATGAAACATACTCTGTATGAAGTTGAGCAACCTCACTAAATTTAAGCAGTCTCAAAGAGAGATAACACTTTTTATTGTATGTCAGGGGCTGAAGAAAAGACATTGAGTGTATTGAGAAATCATCTTCTGTCATGCATCTAAACTGATTATCAATAAATGATACCAGAAAATACTGACATAACAACATGACAATGATAGTTATACTGTCACATCTTTCTATTGTCTTTTCATATATAACATTGTATGTGTATTGTAAAACATCAAGATGATTGTAAATCACTGCCTGCTGTATATGTAAAACATTCATTTTGGAGTCTTATATATGTTTGTAATATCTCATTGAAATGTATGTTTGTATGTACCCTAGTTGGTGCTATTAAACATTTATGCTAGAGAGAGTTGTTTCTGTAGTGACTCATGTCAGTTATAAAAAAAGATATGGTGAGTACTGGAAAATATGGTTATGAAGCATGAGATACTGAAGACAAAAAAGTAAATTAATAGCATCTGTTATATTGTTTTATGTTTATATTAAAGTAACAAAATTATAAAGGTAGATGATTTATAGAAGTAAACTCATAATAATAATCAAAAGATTGTAGATATTCTATGCCATGAACAAAGAAAGTATAACACATGTAAAAGCTGATTTACATACAATGCCTAAAATGGTTGTGCATTAAAACAAAAAATCCTGCTGCATAAGTCTGATATAAAATATATAAAGAAGATGTAAAGCAAACATAATAACTCTTTAGTATATTAGCACTATTATAATACAAATGATTTCACATTAAAATGAAGAATGTTTCATCATAATAAGAAAATCTTCTACATCTATCATATGATGTATATAGTGTATATATAGAGAAACAAAGACTAGCCCTTCTTATATGACTATTTTTTATATAATCCTGTTCTCAAAGCTAAATAAGTGAAAGTTAAGTCTAAATATAAATATGTTATTTTCAAATCTACAATATATTACATGACTGTGTTTAAAATGCTATTTAAATTTAAACGTATCCATATTATATGAAAGTGTGTTATACTAACCAGATACAAAATATAACAACCTGCTTTCTGTCATAAAAAGTGTCAGATGGTAGAACTAAGAACTGATTCTGAGAAGGAGATTTAGTGGGATTACTTGAATGGCTAGACTATTTAAGGACAGGATGTTTTTTTTTCCCATGGGAGGGTCTGATGATTGTTTTTACATTAATGCTTTAAGGTGCAATTTTTTAATGTTTTTTACTGGATGCCTGTGAACTACATTTACACTGCTGTAATAGGGAAAAATAAGTCATTCTCTTCACTTAAACATGTCTACAGACTACTGAAAGTATATGAATACAGCTAAAACAAAGGAGATATTAATCCAACTGCAAAATGTATTTGCATTAATGGAAATGGTTTAAACAATAAGTCTTCAAAGATATTTGAAGATATGCAAAACACAAATAGTTTTTTTTTCAGGAAATGTGTCTTATGCAGGAAGGTATAAATAAAATCAACACCAAGAAATGCACATTGTTAGTAAGTTCTTCTTATAAGTAGAAAAGAAGAGGAAATACTATGTTAATTCCTAAAATTATAAATTCATATCATGACAGTTCAAGAATGTTTTGCCTAGTAACAGTATCTATTAATGAAAAGGTATCTACACTAGTAAATATCTAATGGATACCAGGACTAGGAGTTAAAGTAGCCAAACAGCATTTAGAAGATACTGTACAGCAAATTAAAGGCAGTATACTCATAGCAGAGGACTTCAACTGCATTGCAAAAGAAACTGACACAAATGTGAAAAACACACCTAAGAAATCACCATTATCAAAGGTTCTTTCTGTCTTTGTTGACTCGTTTAATATTGTAGACATAAATAAATATGCTAAAACCAAATGCACTATCCTTCACACGTTATTCTTATAGGCATAGTACACAATCAAGAATAGACAGAGTGTACATTTCAAGGGATCTAAGTACAAAATTCAGTAAACTCAAAACAATTCCGTGTCCACTATCAGACCATAATGCAATTACTTTTGAACTAGACTTAAACTTTAATCAAAGGATTACAGTAACAAAGATACCATCATACATAACAAATCTCAAAGCTTTCAAGAAATTTTATATTAAAGAGATACAAACATTCCTAGATATAAATCGCACTAGGATGTATCTGAGATATACATATGGGATCCGCTTAAGGCAAATTTATATGGGAAAGTGGTAGCATGGTATAAAAATAAACAAAAACAATGGAACAACGATTTAATAGACTTACAGTTTAAGATTGATACATTAAAACCTGATATCCAAAAAGGAAACAATAACCCAGCAAACTAATTGGATGACCTGAATGAAAAAATACATGGTGACATTACATCATAAGACAATGATTAACTTAGAAAATATTAGGTTGTGCTCTTATACAATGAACCCAAAGAATCAATGAAGTATAGCAAATATAACTAAATAATGATAACAGCAAACAAAATAAGGGGAATACACAATATAGAAACTAAAAAGAAAGTATCTGATTTAGAAGGAATACTAAAAGCATTCAAAATATATTTTCACAAAATCAATAACCAAAATGAAAAAACAGAATAGCAAACAGTGCTAAAAACTTTGAAAGAAACGTTAAGATTGAGTTATTAGAAAAGCAAATAAAATGAATAGATAAACAAATAACAATGACAAAACTTAAATCACAAGTAAATAATCTAAAACTGAATAAAGCTCTAGGTATAGACAATATCACCCTAGAGATGTTTAAATTACTAACTAATGAGGCCCTATTGTTATTATTGAAAGTGTTTACATCAGTGAAAGATGGGAAATAAACCCCTCCCTCTTGGAAGTACACATTAATATCACCAATTTTGAAACAAGGCAAAGATCCTATTGAATGTTCTTCATATAGACCAATATTTTTACTTAATATAGATTATAAAATATTTATAGCAATGCATGCGGCTATGATAAAACAATTACTTCATTTACAAATAGAAGAAGATCAAACTGGCTTCATAAAAGATAGAAACACATATGACAATATTAAAAGAATCCTCTCTTTAACTGATTATGTAAACATTATAAAAATAAAATGAGTGTAATTAGTATGGATATTAATAGCGCCTTTGATTCAGTAAAGTCGGATTATCTATGGTTAGTTCTAGAATAATACAGTTTCTTAAAAAAAAAAAAATTACCTTACTAATAAAATCACTATATGAAAAATCATTGGATGTATAAAATTAGGATACTGTTTATCTAAATCTATTAAAATCACAAAGGGTACAAAACAGGGATGTCCTCTATCTCCATTATTATTTGCCTTAATCATTTAACCACTAGCAAACAGTGTACAAATTAATAAAAATATTGAAGAAATACTAGACAACAGTCTAACCCAGCCACTGGGGATGCACAAGTCAGTGCATTTCTTTGTGTCGGTCCCAAGCCCGGATAAATGGGGAGGGTTGCATCAGGAAGGGCAGCCGGCATAAACTTTTGCCAAATCATACATGCAGACAACAGTACAGATATACATACCGGATCGGTCGAGACCTGGGTTAACAACAACCGCCACCAGTACTGTTGGCCAACAGGGTGCTGGTGGAAATTGATCTACTGTTGACCGAAGGAGGAGAAGAGGGAGAAGGCATGCCCAAAGGCAGGTAAAGGCTAAGACTGTGGTAATGAGGGTCAGAACTTTGAATGTTGGCAGTATGACTGGTATAGGGAGAGAGCTAGCTGATATGATGGACTGAAGGAAGGTTGGTATATTGTGTGTGCAAGAGACCAGATGGAAGGGGAGCAAGGTTAGGTGTATCGGAGACGGTTTCAAATTGTTTTATCATGGTGTGGATGGGAGGAGAAATGGCGTAGGCATTACCCTGAAGGAACAGTATGCTAAGAGTGTTTTGGAGGTGAAAAGATTGTTGGATAGAGTGATGTTTATGAAGCTGGAAATTGACGGTGTAATGATGAATGTTGTTAGTACATATGATCCACAAGTTGGGTGTGCGATGGATGAGAAAGAAAAATTTTGGAGTGAGTTGGATGAAGTGGTGATGACTGTACCCAAGGGTGAGAGACTGGTGATTGGAGCAGATTTCAATGGGCATGTTGGTAAAGGGAACAGAGGGGATGAGGAAGTGATGGGTAGGTATGGTGTTAAGCAAAGGAATGCAGAAGGTCAGATGGTAGTGGATTTTGCAAAAAGGATGGACATGGCTGTGATGAATATGTATTTTAACAAGAGGGAGGAGCATAGGGTGACATACAAGAGTGGAGGAAGATGCACACCGGTGGATTATATCTTATGTAGAAGGGCCAGTCTGAAGGAGATTGAAGACTGTAAAGTGTAGTTAGGCAGCATAGGATGGTGGTTTGTAGGATGACATTGGTGATCAAGAAGAGGAGGATGAATGTGAGGGCAGCACCAAGGATCAAATGGTGGAAATTGAAAAAGGGTAATTGTGAGGTGATGTTCAGGGAAGAGTTAAGGCACGCACTGGGTGGCAGTGAAGAGTTACCGAATAGCTGGGTATTTACAGCAGAGCTAGTAAGAGAGATGGCTAGAAAGGTGCTTGGTGTGACATCTGGAAAGAGGAAGGAGGACAAGGAGACCTGGTGGTGGAATGAAGAAGTACCGGAGAGTATACAGAGAAAGAGGATGGCGAAGAAGAAGTGGGATTGTCAAAGAGATGAAGAAAGTAGACAAGAGTATAAGGAGCTGAGGTGCATGGCAAAGAGAGAGGTGGCAAAGGCTAAGGATAAGGCGCATGAAGAGTTGTATAAAAGGTTGGACACTAAGGAGGGAGAAAAGGACCTGTACCAATTGACTAGGTAGAGGGACTGAGCTAGTAAAGATGTGCAGCAGGTAAGGGTGATAAAGGATAATGAGGGAAACTTACTCACAAGCAAGGAGAGTGTGTTGATCAGATGGAAAGAGTACTTTGAGGGGCTGATGAATGAAGAGAATGAGAAGGAGAGAAGGTTGGATGATGTGCAGATAGTGAATCATGATGTGCAGTAGGTTAGCAAGGAGGAAGTAAGGATAGCTATGAAGAGGATGAAGAACGGAAAGGCTGTTGGTCCAGATGACATACCTGTGGAAGCATGGAGGTGTTTAGGTGAAATGGCAGTGGAGTTTTTAACTAGATTGTTTAATGAAATCTTGGAAAGTGAGAGGATGCCTGAGGAATGGAGAAAAAGAGTTTGGTACCGATTTTCAAGAATAAGGGTGATGTGCAGAGCTGTAGTAACTACAGAGGGATTAAACTGATCAGTCACAGTGTGAAGTTATGGGAAAGAGTAGTGGACGCTAGGTTAAGAAGGGAGGTGATGATTAGTGATCAGTAGTATGGTTTCATGCCAGGAAAGAGCATTACAGATGCAATGTTTGCTCTGAGAGTGTTGATGGAGAAGTACAGAGAAGGTCAGAAGGAGTTGCATTGTGTCTTTGTAGATTTAGAGAAAGCATATGACAGGGTGCCTAGAGAGGAGTTGTGGTATTGTATAAGGAAGTTGGGAGTGTCAGAGAAGTATGTAAGAGTGGTCCAGGATATGTATGAGGGTAGTGTGACAGCAGTGAGGTCTGTGTTCAGAGTGATGGATGCATTTAAGGTGGAGGTGTGATTACATCAAGGATCAGCTCTGAGCTCTTTCTTATTTGCAATGGTGATGGAGAGGTTGACAGACGAGATCAGACAGGAGTCCCCATGGACTATGATGTTTGCAGATGACATTGTGATCTGTAGTGAGAGTAGGGAACAGGTGGAGGAGACCCTGGAGAGGTGGAGATATGCTCTAGAGAGAAGAGGAATGAAGGTCAGCAGGACTAAGACAGAATATATGTTTGTAAATGACAGGGAGGATAGAGGAATGGTGTGGCTGCAGAGAGTAGAGGTGTGAAGGTGGATGAGTTTAGATACTTGGGATCAACAGTTCAGAGTAATGGTGAGTGTGGAAGAGAGGTAATAAAGAGAGTACAGGCATGATGGAGTGGATGGAGAAGAGTGTCAGGAGTGATTTGTGACAGGTAAGAGTAAGAGTGAAAGGGAAGGTCTACAAAAGGGTAGTGATACCAGCTATGTTACATGGGTTGGAGACTGTGGCACTGACAAAATGGCAGGAGTCAGAGCTTGACGTGGCAGAGTTGAAGATGTTAAGATTTGCACTGGGTGTGACGAGGATGGACAGGATTAGGAATGAGTATATTAGATGGTCAGCCCAGGTTGGAAGGTTTGGTGACAAAGCCAGAGAGGCAAGATTACGTTAGTTTGGACATGTGCTGAGGAGGGATGCAGAGTATATTGGGAAAAAGATGCTAAGGATGAAGCTGCCAGGTAACCAGAAAAGAGGAAGGCCTAAGATAAGGTTTATGGATGTGGTGAGAGAGGACATGCAGGTGGTTGGTGTGACAGAGCAAGATGCAGAGGACAGGAAGAAATGGAAACAGTTGATCTGCTGTGGTGACCCCTAACGGGAACAGCTGAAAGAAGAAGACTAGACAACAGTCTGGAAAAGAAGATCCAACTATTCACACATGATATTTACTAACTTTAAAGGACAGCAATAACAATTTAAAAAACCTTATTGGATTTAATTTAATATTTTCAGAAAATTTCAGGCTTCAGATTTAATGAAAAATATTACTCATAAATACTAACAAGAAAGATTTAAGCAAGGAGCACCATAAGTATATTCATAGGTTCATAGATAGGTACTAGGCTATTGGTCCTAGGGCCTATATAAGCCTAGTCAAAAGGTACCCTGGCTTTCACTACACAAGAAACTTATTTTCCTGTGACACTGTCGAGCAGAGCCACAGAATTTCCTATCTCCCATCCAATCATCAAGATTTTTCTTGAAGAGTGCTAATGAGGAGCTTTGTTTGATATAGATAGGTAGTTTGTTCCAGAGTTTGGGAAGTCTCTGGGACAGGAATCTATCCCGCCTGCATGTTCTGTTTATGGTGCTGACAAGGTTTAGGTCCCTAGAGCATGTAGCTTGTAGGGATTGGAATTTCTTTAAGTGGAGCATGTCTAAAAGCTCTGGGTTTGACATAGCTTTGTGTGTTAGGCAGAGATCGCCTCTGAGTAGGTGATATGCAATGGAGTAAAGCTGCAGTTTTTGAGACAGTCTGCATAAGGCATCTGTTTGAAGCAGGTAATCCTCTTTGTGAGGTATTTCTGCGACCTTTCCAGTTGTTGTAGATGTCTTGTGAGGTACATACCAAAAGGGGCATTGTACTCTATAATGGGACTAATGAACGACAAGTAGAGGGGAACAATGACCTCTTTTTTTCCTGGATGAGAAAACTTTTGTGATGAAATGTGCAATATAGAAGGATTTTCTGAGTACTGTGGCAATGTGATTATCAAAGGAGAGACTACTGTCCACCTGTGTCCCATGGTCTCTTATCACACTTTTGGTGTTAAGTAGACTACCGCCTAAGTGGTAGTTCATGGGTGCAGAGTTTTTACCAAAAGGGATGACAATGTACTTTTTGGCATTGATCTTGAGGCCATGGCTTTGACACCAGGCATCTGTCTCAGTGAGGCCCTTTTGTAGGATGTCCACATCTTTTGGAGTTTTGATTATGGCTCCTAATTTGCAGTCATCTGCGAACTTCATTAGCCAAAGACCTTCTGTGTTAGCCTGTACTTCAGAGAAGTAGATACCAAACAGGAGAGGACCCAGGACTGAACCCTGTGGTACTCCACTTGTCACTGGTCTGAAGCTGGATTTGGAGTCTGATACTTTCACAGTGTGGTTTCCGGTAGAGAGCCAGTTGGCAACCCATCTTGTGGCATAGGGATTTATACCTAGTTTAGTGAGTTTATCTATAATTCCAGAGTGGGGGATGGTGTCAAAAGCCTTGCCGAGATCTAGATAGGCTGTGTGAACTACCTTACCCTCATCTACGGCTTTGGTGACTGCTTCAAAGAAGTCTATCAGGTTTAGGAGACATGATCTGCATTTTACAAACCCGAACTGAGTGGGTTCCTGAGTTTGGAGATTACCAATGTCATTGTTTATAAGTTCCATACTGATACATTCCATAGCCTTGCAGACCAGGCTTGTTAGGCTAATGGGGTGGTAGTTTCCGAGGTCCGTGGTGGCTCCCCCTTTGTGGAGTGGGATAACCGTCGCTGTGTGCCATTCAATGGGCACATAGCTTGAGGTGAGGCTATGATTGAACATGGTACTTAGGTGGAGTGCCAGTTCATTCTGTAGTTCATGTAGAACACAGCCTGGGATGTTGTCAGGTCCCATGGATGCTGTGTTCTTGGCCTTGGATAGTGTGTTTTTTACCTGAGTAGCCGTGATTATACGAACTTTGCATTCTTCTGGTATAGAGATGGGCCCTTTAGGGGATGACAGGGGGGTAAAGTTAGCACAGAACCTATCTGCCAGGATGTTGGCAATATCAGTTTCTTCTGTATATTTTGTGCCATTGTGCTGTAACTCAGCGCAGATCTGAGTATTGCCATTGAGATTCTTGACATAGCTATAGAATGCTTTGTGGTTGTCTTTAGAGTCAGTGGCGATTTTGTTTTCATAGCTAGCTTTGGAAGAATTTATGAGGGATCTCAGCTTCTTACTGAGGCTGACCAGGGAGTTTCTCCAATCATAGGATTTTATTATTTTTTTGCAACAGTTTCCTTCTTCTGTTGTAAAGTTTGTTTATGGCAGGGGACCACCAGATTGGCTTCCTTTTTTGGAGGGCAGTATCTTGGTTCTGTTAGGGATTGCATGATCCATGCACTCATGTAAGTACTTATAAAGTGCATTTGTGTAGGATTCAGCAGTCATACCTCTATTGTTCATCAGCATAGGTGTCGTGAAATTTGCCACTTCTGTCTTAAGAAGTGTGAAGTTGGCTTTGAAGAAATGTTTTACTGTGGTTTCCCTAATGGGGGGTGGGGGAGGGTTGTGGATGTCTAGGGTGATTAGCTTGTGGTCAGATCTGACCAACAAGGAATTGACCTCTGGTGTGGAGAACTGGTTGCCCATGTTGGTAATAACCAGGTCTAGGATATTGCTACCCCTGGTGGGGATGTGGATAAGTTGATCCAAGGCATTGGAATTTATGAATTCCAGAAAACGTTGAGCACAAGAGTTGGTACTTGAGTAGTTTTCCTAGTTAATGGTGGGGTAATTGAAATCGCCCATTATTAGGGTGTTAGGTTGCACCCTAATATTTTCCAGTGTATCAAGAAATGAGTGGGAATCCTGGGGCATGGTGGGGGATCTGTAGCAAGCTACAATTTGGATTGTGGTCTTGCCCAGAGTTAGTTGCACTTGGATAATCTTGGATGCATTATGCTGAACAACTAGCCTGGAGGTGTGAATATCATTAATGAATATGGACACGCCTCCGCCTTTAATGTTTTGGTCCATTTTAGGTGGCCGAAAGGTGTGGTATGAATTATAGCCTGGTAATGCAGGGGTACTCTCTGGGGCCTTGAACCAGGTCTCTGTCACTGCACAGATGTCGATGTTATCCATTTTAAGGAGTGCCTCGAGTGAGTGCATTTTGAGGTTTAGACTTCTAACATTGAGTAGCAACACCCTCAGATTCTTATTGCTTGTACCTGTTACGGTGGTGAATTTGTCATTTGAACCTTGCCTAAAAAAGGTACTATAGGGGTGGCTAGAGCCTAAGCAAGTATCCGGAATCCCAGGGGTGACAGGTGCAGGCCATCTCTGGCAAAGCATTGCGGTTTGTCAATCATGTCATCCCAGGCAGACAGATACTGGATCCCCTTAGAATGACACCAGAAGCTTAGCCAATTGTTGAAGTCAATCATTTTGTCCTTGTACTCTGGTATCATTCTGGGTGATGGCAGGATGCTACTCAGGGCTAGGGTCATACCTGCCTGGGCTACAAGATCGGACAACTCCTCCATGTCCCTTTTCATGTAGTCCAGGGACTTACGTCTCAGGTCATTCACACCAACATGGACAATGACAGAGTCATATTTGTACTTGTTGTGGAGTGACCTGAGTGCATACGTTATGTGGCGCATCCTGGCTCCTGACAGGCAGCTGACTTTAACTTTCTTCTTGTTTAGCCTGGTGAGTAGAACATCAGTGTGCCTGACTATAGAGTCACTTATGACGAGAGTTTTGAGTACATTGTTATGCCTTATGGGCTGTGGTTGAGTGGCACACTGAGTTTGTGGGCTATCTGTCATTTGGGTTGGGTTGGGGGTGGAGGTTGCTTGTGTTTCTGCTTTGGAGGTCCCTGTTGCTCGGGCAGGTTTTTACTGAGAGCCTCTGCAGATGTAGGTGTGTGTTTTGTGTTTCTACATGTGTGTTTTGGTGGTGTAGGTTTTGAGGGACTATGTGCTGAGTGTGGTGTGGTGCAAGTGTTTACCTTGTCCTCTTGACTGTCTAGTCCAGTCTTAGGTGAAGAGAGCATTGCTTCCAGTTTGGCTATACAAGTGCATCTCACAGGTTGTAGTGTTGGGTGGTAGGAGGAGAGGGTTGTCTGTGTACATGAGGCAATTGCTGCATTGCCCCAAGATGCCCAGATTCATCAGGTAGACAGGAGAAAACACCAGGAGCTGACCCTTAGACATGCCTGGATAGGTGCTTATTTGTTAAGTACTAGAACCTGTTTTTTTTTTTTTCTAGACAGTCAGGAAAGTTGAGTGCTGCAGTAAATTGTAGCTTATTTAGTGCTTACAATAAGTTCTGAACAAGTGCTAAGCTCAAAGAAACAGACTTGAGTGCTGAAACTAAAAAACTGGCTAGTTCAAAGAAGCAAAATTAAGCTAGAAGGCTTCCTTCTAACACAGAAAGGCTTGGGGGCTTAGAAGCCTGCAAATAGTCCTGGACACAGCAAATCTATATCCAGACTAGACTACCCACAGGAAAGGCAGGAAACAAGCTTGGAATTTATTTTTAAGTGGAAAGAGAGAAAGGAGGAGCAGAAACTAAGCTGACTGGCCTTCTCAAATGTTCTCCCTGTATTAGATAGAATGAGGTAATGACACTAGACTGGGAGGAGTGTCCCAGATCAAATTTACAGTAGAGGCAGGCACCTGCAAAGCCACCAACTATAAGAACAGCATACCAATAGGGAAGGAGGGTGGGAAACAAACTGCAGAAATTTTTCTCACAGCAGAAAAGCAGCAGTGAGCCTTTAAATGAAAGTTTTAAACAGCTAAAGGAGCCTCTAGAGAAAGCTTTTAACTGCAAACAAGTTATCAGAATCAAACAACCCAAAAGATGCTTAATAAAAGTGGACAATTTCCAATTAATACCTCACACACAGTGAAACTAGGTAGAAAAATATACAGCAGACAAAGTGCTATAAATAACTCGAAAAAATAAGCAAAACAACAGGATACTTAATGTTATATATTATAGATCCGAGTTTGCTCAGTGTTCTTCCTTCGATTAGCTCAGTGTGAAATGGCAGAAACACTCACAAACTTAACTGCTTAGGTAACAGAAAGTTGAAACCTGAGACAACTTTAAAAAAAAAAAAGCTCAAAAGAACCAATGAGGTGCTTAGTCTAAGCTGTAGTCCTGGTGACCTCAGTCAGCCAATGACCTTAAACACTTCTCTCTCACTGAAATGCCTGATGGCTTTGGCTAAACCAAGATGTCCATGAACATGTGCTCAGACACACAGCCTCCACAAACACTAGGCCCAAACACAAGCCTGAATATGGACAATGCTACAAATATCCACACTACTTAGAAACAAATTGCAGAAATGTTTCTCACAGCAGAAAAGCAGCAGTGAGCCTTTAAATGAAAGTTTTAAACAGCTAAAGGAGCCTCTAGAGAAAGCTTTTAACTGCAAACAGGTTATCAGACTCAAACAACCCAACAGATGCTTAATAAAAGTGGACAATTTCCAGTTAATACCTCACACACACAGTGAAACTAGCTAGAAAAATATATAGTAGACAAAGTGTTATAAATTCAAAAAACACCAAGAGCAAAAGAAAACTGAAAAACACAATTTCACCAGCACTCCACCAGCATTTCGTTATTCAAAAAACAGTGATCTGGTACCTCTGCAATTCGCAAAAAATAAGCAAAAAAAAAAAAAAAAACAGGATACTTAATGTTATATATTATATATCCGAGTTTGCTCAGTGTCCTTCCTTTGATTAACTCATATTCCCATTGATAACACAATCAAATAGTTAGGAATTACAATAGCAAATAAATTATATAATGAATTAGATACAGGAATTGAAATAAACTATAAAGGGATATTAAACAACATTAAAAACCTTATACAAAAATGAATACATTCTTATTTTCAATGGAAGATAGGTTTTATATATTTAAAATTATTATTTTCCCAAAGATCATATGTTCTCTGCCACCATCCAAATCATATCTAAAACAATTTAATATTTTAATCATAAAATTTCTATAGCGTCCTTATAAGCCTCCAGGACAGTTATGAAATATCATCTTGATGAATGGGAATGGATGGAATTGGTTTGCCAGATGTAGAAACTTACTGTCATCTGTGATAAAAGCTGTATCATTATGGTTAAAGACAGGTTATATGGAAGCTAATACATGAGAAAAATATGGTTGAATCAGGCTTTGTATCATCAAACAAATATACTGGTATCTAATAATTTTATTTGGTTACTAAAGGAATACATGACAGTGAATAAACATAAAAATATACGTTTTAAATGTATCACATATACACCAAAGGCTTATAAGAACAATATAAATAATAATCCAGACATATAAGCATGGTCATTTTTATTGTAGCCAATTGCATACACACAAAGTAGCATCAAAACCTTTGATATAGCAGCAGTCAAGACTCTTAAGAACAAAGGACTGATATATTGACATCAATTAGTGGACTCTGTGAAAGTACTGACAACAGATCAAGTTAAAAGGAAATTTAATTTAGATAGTAACCTATGGTTACTTATACAGGAATTAAGGCAGTATATACTAAACAAACAACAGACAATGCAACTAACAGGCGAGATGTTCCTAAATTTAGAGACCACATGATATTAACAGTAAAACAACTTACTACAGGAAAGGGATATTTATCGTTTATCTATAAAATAAACAACAAATTAAAAATCTATCTTATAGAAATCTTATGGGATTACTATAGAGCAATCAAATGACAGAGACAAAAAAACTAATTCTCTCTTCAAAACAAACACTTAAAACATTTTACATGGCAGTTCATACACAGATCTTACCTAACACCTTACAAAATGGAATTAATGTTTAAAAAAGTTTTGATTGTTAGAGATGCAAATTAAAAATAAAAGCAGATTGGCAGCATATGATCTATGAATGACAATTGCTTAAATCACAATGAGATAAAATTAATTATTTTTACAAGCAGTATTTAATGACAAATTCCAGCTATTTAAATCTCTGATTCTCTTTAATACACCTACAACTGATTCCCCGGGATTCATGATGCTCAGCGCAAGGCCGGCGTTAGGCTTGCGCCGAACGTGTGGTGTGCAGATGACACAGTAACGCCATATGCATATTAATGAAGGCGCACTGCAGCCACATCCACATGCAGAGGAAATGAGCGCGAGTGCATGGGACGTGTCGAAGCACCGCATGGAGGCGTGGAAATGTCGGCTGTTGACATGCAACCTAAAATGCTGAATATTACGACTGCCTGCAATAGTAATCACACCTGTCAGTGTCCATAGATACTGAAACGTATGCAAAGCATGCAAGACAGTTCTTGTGAACACAAAATTAAGAAGCAAACGCAAATATCGAGTCTCCATCCCTTGAACAAATGACATTTAAAATCATGTGCCCATATTCTAATGCAGTGTTGATAGCTATACCAAGTGGAAGTGAAACGCATCGTGTTAGTACGCCACCAGTAGCTAAGACTAGCCCAATGGTTAGGTTTACCACCTGTCCCACATTGTGAGGTACAGTACAAGTCTGGGCAGTTGTGTCCATACCAAAACCATTATAAATGTTAAATATCCTGTGACTGTATGACATAATTATGTCCCACATCGCATGTAATAGTCACATACAATAGTTATTTCCATATGAAACATACCACATGTTACAAGAAATAGAATAAGCAAGTAAACGAAACAGAAGGAGCATATAAACTGCTACAACAATAAGCTAACATGTAGACATAAAACAAAAGTACTATTCGTTGTACTGACCATGGGTATGTGTTGTCCTGTAGAATCTGATTTGTGTCCAGAATATATCTCATCCTGGCTGTATGTATAGGTGGCAACCCTACCAATGGTCAGAGCATTCGGCTAAAATCTGCCCATTTGCTGTCCAAGCTGTTCTCGTCAGGATGTGTCAAAGGTGAACAAGTATCACCCGGGTGTACCTACCATGTCATGAAAGATAAGTATTTGCGTGTACCTATGTGCGTGATGTACAGCATGTGGAAGGTGAAAAAGCTAGGGTAGTCCTCACAACCATACAGGTACCAGAGATATGTAGTGTATGCAATGTATTCCCTTGACCGTGCCATGGGCCATCAACCAAAGAAGGGATGGATGGAGTGTGTGGAATATGGGTGTGGGGAGGATGGGTAATGTAATAATCTGCAAAGGCGAGACTGTGTTGGATGCACAATAGGTGAACTGGAGGTGTATGAGGGAGCAGTGGGTGAATCAGAAAAAAGCACAAAGAACAAACATACACATGCACTATGTCAGACTCCAAGCCGGTCACAAGTGGTGTCCCACAGGGCTCGGTCCTTGGCACCCTATTGTTCGGCATCTACTTCTCAGAAGTACAGGCCAACATGGGAGGACTTTGGCTGACAAAGTTTGCAGACGACTGCAAACTGGGCGCCATAGTGGAAAGTGCATCGGACATGGATATCCTTCAGAAGGGACTCACGGAAACAGATAGCTGGTGCCAGAGCCATGGCCTGAAGTTAAACGCCAAAAAATGTATAGTCATACCCTTCGGGAAAAACAAGGTAACCCCAAGCTGCCATATAGGTGGCAATCCACTAAGCACAGAAGAGGTTATCAGGGACCTGGGGACCCAGGTTGACAGTGGCCTTTCTGTTGACACTCACATTGCTGAAGTGGTTAGAAAGACCTTCTACATTGCCCACCTGATCATGAAGGGATTCACATCCAGATCTAGTGAGGTCATTGTTCCCCTGTACTCTTCACTTATCAGACCAATGATCGAGTACAATGCCCCATTCGGGATGTATCTCACCCGACATCTGCAGCAATTGGGGAGACCCCAAAAGTTCCTCACCAAAAGGATAAAGGGACTCCAAAATATGTCATATGCTGCCAGATTGAAGAAACTCCAGCTCTATTTAGTCGCATACCGTCTGCTCAGAGGTGACATGTGCCTGACATACAAGGCCATGTCCAACCCGGAATTAATGGACATTCTCCACCTCAAAAAATCCAAATCCACCAAAACCACTAGAGCAAGCGAATTAAACCTTAGCATGGATATAAATAGGACGTGCTGGAGGGATAGATTTATCACTCAGAGACTCCCTATGCTGTGGAATAAAATCCCTGTCCATGTGAGGCAGAGCACCTCGCTGGCTCTGTTCAAGAGAAATCTTGACCTGTGGATGGGAGATCATAGGTTTACCCCAGGAATCATCTCTGTGTCACTGCTGGACAGAGGCACAACAAACTAATGGGCACAGTATTTTTTCATATAAGGGGTGGCATAAGCCACAAAACTTTGGAGTAGGCTTATAAATGCCTTAGGGCAGATAGCCTAGTATAAACCTATGAACCTATGAACCTATCTGCAATACAACCTGACAGACCATACTGTAGAACACAATCACACAAACATATGAATATTAAAATGTGCGATACACATGTACAGAAACGTCACCGGCACATACCCACATAATGGTCTGGATGGAACTGAGCCATCCAACTGCAACACACCTGGATGCATAATTAAATACCCATCATCCCCTCTACAGCACACAACCGGCCCCCATTCCTGAACGTCCACCAAATCCAGCCATACTCGGGCTACTAGCTTGGCACAGCCATATCTGCACAGTGACCCCTACTCATAAATAGTAGGCAGTGTCACCCTAGGCAGTGTCAGGATTGCAACCTATGTATCCCTTACGTGCAACACCCTATCACAGTTTCGTAAGTCCAAAAAAATCGAAGGTCATTTGCTTGTTCAATTTTTGGATATCCCTCATGGGATAAGTATCCTGTGT